>NC_041391.1:478266960-478285690 GCF_002162155.2 Triticum dicoccoides | reverse complement strand
CGATTCCGGCGCCCATCCCTGGCGTCACCCCGCCGCTGACGCCTCGCCTTCTCCCCGTAGCCCCGCCTCGCTGGACGGCCCCGCCGCGTTGACGCCGCGCCCCTGCCTCGGGTCGTCGTCCACCTGTCGCCTTGCCGGCGCCGCCCGACCTGCGCCACCTTGTCCGCGTTGTGCTCGCCGCCCCGACGCCGACTCGCCGTCGCTTGTCGTCGCCGGACTGCCGCCGCCTCGTCCTCTTCCTCGTCGGACCTCCCCGACCTCCGTCGAGCCCGCTGCCATTCCCCCTACGGCCCTAGTGAGCCTCCGCATCGCTCCTCCCCTTCCCTCTGCTCGTTCGTCATCGAACGCGCCCTCGCTCAGGGCCGCACTAGCCCCGCACGGTGCGCCATCGTGCGCGAGCACGCACCCGCCTCCCCTACGCCGGTCGCGCTCACTGCGACCCACGGCCGTCCATCTCGCGCGCCCCGGCTTCTGGCCTCATACCATCGAGTCCACGCGACCGCGGTGCCCCGCGCCCAATCCACCGCCCCCCTGCGCTCCGACCGGCCTCGTCTGGCCACGCCGTGTCGCCCCGCTCCGGCCATGGCCGGCGACGCCGAGCCACGCGCCGGCGCCCTTCGCCTCCTGGCCGCGGTGCCCTGTCGGGCGGGCTGGCGCCCGATGCCCGATTCTGCCCAGCGCCTGCGCGCCCGCTAACCCGTCCCCGTTTGGCCCTATAGGTCACTTCCAAACGGGGCCCACTAGCCCCAGAATGTTTTTTAAAAAAGAAGTTAAAATAAATAATAATAACAATAAAGTTATATATTAAAAATCAATTAATTAACTAGTAAAGAATTAATTAACTTAATTAAATTTGATTAATTAAACTAACCAACCAACTAAACTAATTAATCAGTTAATTAGTTAATTAAGTAGTCAACGACAGTGGGGCCCACCCCCCAATTAATCCTGTTTAGGTTAATTAAAATGCTTAACTAAAATGTGTCACTGACCAGTGGGACCCATTGGTCAGGTTGACCAGTGAACCCCTGTTGACTGCTGACGTCAGCATGACATCATGCTGATGTCATTAATCCATTTTCGATTTAAATTAAATAATTAATTAAATTATGCAAATTAATGAAATCTTTAGAAAATCATATCTTTTAATCTGTAACTCGGATTAAATTATTTTCAACATGAAAGTTACTCAGAACGACGAGACGAATTCGGATATGCAACCCGTTCGTCCGCCACACATCCCTAGCATAGCAAACACGCAACTTTCCCCCTCCGGTTCATCTGTCCGAAAACGCGAAACATCGGGAATACTTTCCCGGATGTTTTCCCCCTTCGTCGGTATCATTTACTACCGCGTTAGGGCACACCGAACACCACGTATTGTCTTGTTACGCTTTGTGATGCTTTGATTGCTCTGTTATTTATTGTGTTCCCTCTCCGTTACTTCTTTCTGATAGACCCCGAGACCGCCGACGACCCCCAGTTCGACTACGGTGTTGGTGACTCGTCCTTCTTGCCAGAGCTACCAGGCAAGCGCCCCCCTTGATCACCAGATATCGCCTATTCTCCTCTATACTGCTTGCAATAGAGTAGTGTAGCATGTTACTACTTTCCGTTAATCCTATTCTGATGCATAGCCTGACATAGTTGCTACATCTGTTGATACCTTACCTGCAATCCTGAATACTTAGTATAGGATGCTAGTTTATCATCATTGGCCCTACATTCTTGTCAGTCTGCCTTGCTATACTATTGGGCCGTGATCACTCGGGAGGTGATCACGGGTGTATACTATACATACATATCCTATACAGATGGTGACTAAAGTCGGGTCAGCTCATTGAGTACCCGCAAGTGGTTCCGATGTGGGGGTTGGAAGGACAGGTGGCTCCATCCCGTTAGAGGTGGGCCTGGGTTCCCGATGGCCCCCGACTGTTACTTTGTGGCAGAGCGACAGGGCAGGTTGAGACCACCTAGGAGACAGGTGGGCCTGGCCCTGGTCGGCGTTCGCGGATACTTAACATGCTTAACGAGATCTTGGTATTTGATCTAAGTCTGGCTACTGGCCTATACGCACTAACCAACTACGCGGGAACAGTTATGGGCACTCGACATCGTGGTATCAGCCGAAGCCTTCGTGAGGTCAGCGACTGAGCGGCGCGCGCCATATTGGACCGCGTAACGTGACTTCCTTTGTAATGGAGGTTGCTAGGTCTGCTTCCGGCTGCGTACGCAACGTGCAGGAGTGCAATGGGTGATGGGCCCAGACCCCTGCGCGCATAGATTTAGACCGGCGTGCTGACCTCTCTGTTGTGCCTAGGTGGGGCTGCGACGTGTTGATCTTCCGAGGCCGGGCATGACCCAGGAAAGTGTGTCCGACCAAATGGGGTCGAGCATGTTGGGTTATGTGGTGCACCCCTGCAGGGAAGTTAATCTATTCGAATAGCCGTGATCTTCGGTAACAGGACGACTTGGAGTTGTACCTTGACCTTATGACAACTAGAACTGCATACTTAATAAAACACACCCAGACAAGTTCCACAGACAACCCGGTGATCGCTTTTCCACAGGGCGACGAGGGGAGGATCGCCGGGTAGGATTATGCTACGCGATGCTACTTGGAGGACTTCAATCTACTCTCTTCTACATGCTACAAGACGAAGGCTGCCAGAAGCGTAGTCTTTGATAGGGCTAGCTATCCCCCTCTTATTCTGGCATTCTACAGTTCAGTCCACTCATATTGCCTCCTTACACATATACTCATGCATATGTAGTGTAGCTCCTTGCTTGCGAGTACTTTGGATGAGTACTCACGGTTGCTTTGCTCCCTCTTTTCCCTCGTTTTCCTCTTCTTCTCGGATGCCGCAACCAGACGTTGGAGTCCAGGAGCCAGACGCCACTGTCGACGACGACTCCTACTACGCTGGAGGTGCCTACTACTACGTGCAGCCCGCTGATGACGACCAGGAGTAGTTAGGAGGATCCCAGGAAGGAGGCCTGCACCTCTTTTGATCTGTATCCCAGTTTGTGCTAGCCATCTTATGGCAACTTTTTTAACTTATGTCTGTACTCAGATATTGTTGCTTCCGCTGACTCATCTATGATCGAGCACTTGTATTCGAGCCCTCAAGGCCCCTAGCTTGTATTATGATGCTTGTGTGACTTATTTTATTTTTAGAGTTGTGTTGTGATATCTTCCCGTGAGTCCCTGATCTTGACCATACACGTTTGTGTGTATGATTAGTGTACGATTGAATCGGGGGCGTCACAAGTTGGTATTAGAGCCAACTGCCTGTAGGAATCCCTCGTCCACACTCCTTGGTCGAAGTTGAGTCTAGTCATTGCAAAACTTTTACTAACATGGTTGTGCGGCTTACGGGCCCACGTCGCCATTTGGGTGGTATTAGGATCTTTTATTCCTCGACCTATACTCTGGGACTCTAATCTCTCCTCTATTCGGGTTAAATGATTTTACTAAATCTGACTCTAGGTTCTCGTAACTACTTTCTCCTGGAGATCACAGATGCTACTGCGTCAGAAGATTTCGAAGATACTCTAGGATGTTCTCCCGAGACGCTTGTGCCCACCGCCTTTGCCAATTCCCTACCATTGTTATATCCTTATGGATAACTGCATGCACCTGCCATTCTTACATTCGATCCCATTAAGCTTGTTATTACAAGGTGCAACGAACTGCTCTTCGTTGTTCCGAGAATCCTTTGAGCTTACTGCCTTACGACTCTTTGCCACAAGAATACCCATATGGATAATTCCTTGCACTGATCGAGTATCCACTCCTTCTTAGTTGTTCAGGTGTTTCCCATAAGCCTTCGAAATACTATTTGATCTTTAAAAAAAATCCTCAACAGCCTATTGTTCTTGAAATTCTTGCTTGCTTGCATTATGGTTAATCCCATAAGCATAATAATCTTATTGGCATCCTTTGTCACTATCATTTTTGAGTCCATTGATTCAATAAGTTGTGAATATTCACAATCATTAGTCGAATCCTAGGATTATCCTTCCGGCTCAGATGACATTTGGATATGAGCTGGTTCTTGACCAATCAATGCCTTGATCGGTTGTGCTTCTAAGTCTATCGAACTTATTCATTTTCGATCAGAACAATTGCTTCTGATCCCTTAATTTGGAAATCATAAAATTCTTTGCATTAAGCTTTGAATTAGTCAGTTGTTTCTACAATCTGATGCCTTGGCATTCCTTCTTCCTCTGATTGAGTACCAATACTCACATCAGCCCCGTTGTGGACCGCCATACCCATTACCGGGTTATTATCTGACAGTGTCCTTCACAACCAAAATTCTTATGAGTTCCTTACTCGATACATAATGCCTTTGGTAAATTGTATCCTCTACTTTTGTCAACCATGCTCTACTTTTGAGCTTGTGTTATTTACTCCTGAAGTTCATAGCATATGTTTATAAGATAACCCGATGGGTTGAACCTATGCCTTCCTTAATATGTGTGAACTTAGAAGTTTTCACGAGTCATACTCTGCTGGTATTTTGCTAGATAAAATTTCAACACTACAACTTCTTTGAAAGTGAGAAGTGAATGAAAGGTTATGCATTGGAAAAGTGGGAGTCGACCTTGAACTTTGTGTTCATGCCCATGGACACGATGTAGATCGTATCATTAAATTTCTCTTAAATTAATTATTCATTTGGTATAAGTTCTTATATCTGGGATCCGGCCTTTTGCAATCGTGGTTCCGACCATATTTTCTCTTTGATCCCATTTCTCAGACAAGTTAAAGCACTTGTCTTTTGCAAGTCAATACACCAGTCCAACCTCTACCATTGATCTACCGTCGAGTATTACCCTGTGGTATCTCGAGAATATCCAAGAATTGTGTTGCATCTTATGAGTCTTCATCAGCTATTATTTCTCACTGATTCCAATTTTTTAGGGGTTCTGAGTTGTTAGTCACACAAGAACACCGGTAAGTGAACTGATTCCGCACTCTGGTTTGATAACTCTAAGTAATCTTTGTTGCTTATGAGCTTAATAATCCTTCAAGTCATTCCTAGCCTGATCGGCTATATCATTATCGTGCTAAATTTTAACCGTGCTATCTGGTCCTTCTTCCCGGAGCACAATTTTCAACGATGAGATAAGCTTACGTCGAATTTCCTCGTCTTATAATTTCACCTTGAACCACAAACTTGATTCCGAGTTTGTGCCATATCTGTGGTTCGCTGCATCAGCCCTTTTGCTTGATGCAGTCGCTGTTGGATTGCTTCTTCGTATAACCTCTCGACAAAATTTGTCATGATCATCTTCAACATTTTGACTCCTTTCGGGTTACCAATCGAATTCTAGATGATAAGCGCCATCCTCGTCCCTTGGTAATTTGAGTTACCATCGACAACATCATTACCTTTCTTTCACCACAAACTTGTTCATGTTACGGATGCAACTTGCTATCCAGCTGGTATTATGTTCTACCTTTGTGTACCACTATCTTTTATGTCAAGATGGTCGCGAGAATTTCACCAGCCCTTAAGAATTCTTGATACAAGTGATACTTATTGCCATCATCAGTCTATTCTTGGTCCCCGTGTCGATTCTAATCGGGACACCTACAAGTGAACAATACTGTTTGGATTCTGCCCTTCTGGCAACCCTATTGCTTTGAAGTTAATGGTCGATACTTTCATTCTACGTCTATTGCTTATTGAATCATCATTCAAACATTGATCGTGCTACCTAGTCCAGATTTTCGGGTGCACCCTTCTATCATTGTTAAATTGTGTATGTTTTCCTCGAGCATACATCATTATATCATTTGATCTGACTCATGTTATCTCCTTGTTCACATAATTATGGAAATCCATCTTTTTTGGAAATCTCAATGAATTGTCGCTGAGTCAATCAGCCACCTCCTCACCTCTCCTTGACTTAATAATGAACTCTTGTTTCGGAGCTCGCTTCCATAGAACAATTCTCGAGAATCTTACCTTGTCATCTTGACAATTTGTGTTGCACCTTTCTTCTCAGGCATCCTGAGTCTAAGGTATCCTGACACCAATCAGATCTGAATCTCGGTCGGATATGATGGTTGGAACATATTTCCAAGAGTTATAACATTGGTCTTTATATGACCCGGTAATATGATGTCATGCCTAACACCCCCTGGCTGGAGGACCTATCATTATAATTTCTTTTGCAAGGGTAACCATTCTTCCCAGAGGAAATTGTAAGACTTATTTTATAAGTTGCTCTAGATGGATCATTTGTGTATCCAAAGTCCGGCCCTTGATTGAAACACCATATCATTGCTACCTCGAAGCATGACTATGATACCCCGCTCATTAACAAGAACATTGGAGGCGCGATACTAAATGATTCTTGCTGAGTTATCCAAACACCGTTGTATGGGTAAGATCTCGATTAATCCTTGCCTCTTATCTGAATGGTTGGGTACTTGCTCTCCTACCCTATATGCCATGTTCTGCTTGTTCATGGGAAGGATATACTCCTAATAATTGTGTCTAATCACAATTTTCCTTTCCATTGTTCTTTTTAATCTGATAATCGCATTTTCCTTTCCATTCTTTTGTTTAACCTTTCCTGTAATCTGACTTAACTGAGCAGATATAATTCCCTGTTTAGGTAAGCACCTTGTTGTACCACTCTGTCTGTAAGACCCTGTTACTATTGTTGATGACATTCCGGTAACCACCGATAGACGAGAACTTTGCCTATTGGTCCGCCTCATTCAACGAGCAGGAAGATGGTTCTCTTTGTCACTCGCCCTTGGCATCGATGTTGTTGCCGACATAACCGACAGACAATCCTCTCACATGCCTTGCTTACATGATCGTGCAAGATGTTAGCACCCTTTATACTTTTAACCCACATGGTGGGCCCATAACCCACAGGTCCACTGGATCGAAACCTGACTCTTCTTTACAACCCGGATTGAAATGTATCCTTTGCACCTGGCTTCGTATGTGATTCACGAGCTAAATGCCATACCAGTAATCATCCTGGAATGAAACACCATGTTATTCTCGATGTTCAAACCCACATTCCAGCTTCTGTCTAGTCATCGAATGATTGCCTAACCGTTTGAAACTTTGGTACCATCGTATATTGCACTCAACGAATTCGTTGGAATACAACTCGTGGGGTACCTTGTGTGTTTCCCATTGAGTTCACCGTCAGATGCCCAGCTTTGTGGAGATGCGTTCTTCCAGAGTTTTTCCCCTTGGTCGCGTTCATAGGACGATGGAGACCTCAAAGAAAGGATGACGACTTGATCATGGTGACTTGAAGCAGAGAAATGAATACATCAATGTATTGGATCGGCCTCATCGAGAAGAGCAAGCCAGTATGAGAAGAACCACTAGATTCGTTACCAAACTTTCCCCCACTTACTCCATCGCTTAAATCTTGGGACGAGATTTCTTGTAGTGGAGGAGAATTGTGACGCCCGGGTAATTAGGCTACAGTAATCCCACGTTAATGATGCCATGTCACCTCGATTATTATTGCTAATCTCGCGTTAGTTCGAAACCGGTTCGAATTCAAATTCAAAATCAAGCAAACAATAAAATACTTTCAAATATTAAAACTAAAATGTTGGGGTGTTGCCAAATAATGCATAGGTAATTATTGTGGAGAAACCACAATTTTATAAAAGGATTAAGTGCACTAAATTATTTAAAACAGCAGCAAAACATTTAACTACCTACCCTTTTCAATTTGATAAAATATTAAACTGTTTGTCTTATTGCCAAAAACTTATAGGGCAGTGGCATACTTATTAAAACTAAATTAGGAACCAATGGTGTAGTTTATAAAACCAAATTCAAAAGGAAACTAAAATAAAACAGTAAAGCAGAAATATAAAATAAAGCAAGAGAGAAACTAAACAAAAACAACAACACAAACCAGTGGGCCAACCGTGGCCCAGTTGCCAGCCCAACTGGGCAAAGGCCCAACCGGCCAAGCCCAATCGCCCACCCACTCACCTTATCCCCCCACTCCCCACCAAACCCTAGATCGAACCCCCACTCCCCCACGAAGCACCCCCACTCCCCCTCTCGCTCCCATCCCCCCTCCGATCCAGAAC
The DNA here is from genome assembly GCF_002162155.2 of Triticum dicoccoides. Taxonomy (NCBI): domain Eukaryota; kingdom Viridiplantae; phylum Streptophyta; class Magnoliopsida; order Poales; family Poaceae; genus Triticum; species Triticum dicoccoides. The sequence goes on along the minus strand of NC_041391.1, from coordinate 478,277,589 downwards.
TGGATCGGGCCTAACCCCGTCACCCCGCGCCCGATTCCTGTGCCCATCCCCGGCGTCACCCCGCCGCTGACGCCTCGCCTTCTCCCCGTAGCCCCGCCTCGCTGGACGCCCCCGCCGCCTCGATGCCGCACCCTTGCCTCGGGTCATCGTCCACTTGTCGCCTCGCCAGCGCCGCCCGACCCGCGCCACCTTGTCCGCATTGTGCTCGCCGCCCCGACGCCGACTCGCCGTCACCCGTCGTCGCCGGACTGCCGCCGCCTCGTCCTCTTCCTCGTCGGACCTCCCCGACCTCCGTCGAGCCTACTGCCATTCCCCCTACGGCCCCAGTGAGCCTCCGCCTCGCTCCTCCCCTTCCCTCTGCTCGTTCGTCATCGAATGCGCCCGCGCTCAGGGCCGCACTCGCCCCGCACGGTGCGCCATCATGCGCGAGCACGCACCCGCCTCCCCTACGCCGTTCGCGCTCACCGCGACCCAGGGTCGTCCGTCCCGCGTGCCCCGGCTGCTGGCCTCATACCACCGTGCCCCTAGCCGTGCCCACGAGTCCACGCGACCGCGGTGCCCCGCGCCCAATCCACCGCCCCCCTGCGCTCCGACCGGCCTCGTCTGGCCATGCCGTGTCACCCCGCTCCGGCCATGGCCGGCGACGCCGAGCCACGCGCCGGCGCCCTTCGCCTCCTGGCTGCGGTGCCCTGTCGGGCGGGCTGGCGCCCGATGCCCGGTTCCGCCCTGCGCCTGTGCGCCCGCTAACCCGTCCCCGTTTGGCCCTCTCGGTCACTTCCAAACGGGGCCCACTAGCCCCAGAATGTTTTTTTAAAAGAAATTAAAATAAATAATAATAACAATAAAATTATATATTAAAAATCAATTAATTAACTAGTAAAGAATTAATTAACTTAATTAATTTTGATTAATTAAACTAATCAACTAACTAAACTAATTAATCAGTTAATTAGTTAATTAAGTAGTCAATGACACTGGGGCCCACCCCCCAATTAATCCTGTTTAGGTTAATTAAAATGCTTAACAAAAATGTGTCACTGACCAGTGGGACCCATTGATCAGGTTGACCAGTCAACCCCTGTTGATTGCTGACGTCAGCATGACATCATGCTGATGTCATTAATCCATTTTCGGTTTAAATTAAATAATTAATTAAATTCTGCAAATTAATGAAAGCTTTAGAAAATCATAACTTTTAATCCGTAACTCGGATTAAATTATTTTCAACATGAAAGTTACTCAGAACGACGAGACGAATCCGGATACGCTACCCATTCGTCCGCCAAACATCCCTAGCATAGCAAACATGCAACTTTCCCCCTCCGGTTCATCTGTCCGAAAACGCGAAACACCGGGAATACTTTCCCGGATGTTTTCCCCCTTCATCGGTATCATTTACTACCGCATTAGGGCACACCGAACACCACGTATTGTCTTGTTACGCTTTGTGATGCTTTGATTGCTCTGTTATTTATTATGTTCCCTCTCCGTTACTTCTTTCCGATAGACCCCGAGACTACCGGCGACCCCCAGTTCGACTACAGTGTTGGCGACTCGTCCTTCTTGCTAGAGCTACCAGGCAAGCCCCCCCTTGATCACCAGATATCGCCTATTCTCCTCTATACTGCTTGCATTAGAGTAGTGTAGCATGTTGCTGCTTTCCGTTAATCCTATTCTGATGCATAGCCTGACATTGTTGCTACATCTGTTGATACCTTACCTGCAATCCTGAATACTTAGTATAGGATGCTAGTTTATCATCATTGGCCCTACATTCTTGTCAGTCTGCCTTGCTATACTATTGGGCCGTGATCACTCGAGAGGTGATCACGGGTGTATACTATACATACATATCCTATACAGATGGTGACTAAAGTCGGGTCAGCTCGTTGAGTACCCGCAAGTGGTTCCAATGTGTGGGCTGGAAGGACAGGTGGCTCCATCCCGGTAGAGGTGGGCCCGGGTTCCCGACGGCTCCCGACTGTTACTTTGTGACGGAGCGACAGGGCAGGTTGAGACCACCTAGGAGAGAGGTGGGCCTGGCCCTGGTCGGCGTTCGCGGATACTTAACACGCTTAACGAGATCTTGGTATTTGATTTGAGTCTGGCTACTTGCCTATACGCACTAACCAACTACGCGGGAACAGCTATGGGCACTCGACGTCGTGGTATCAGCCGAAGCCTTCGTGACGTCAGTGACTGAGCGGCGCGCGCCAGATTGGACCGTGTAACGTGACTTCCTTTGTAATGGAGGTTGCTAGGTCTGCTTCCGGCCGCGTACGCAACATGCAGGAGTGCAATGGGCGATGGGCACAGACCCCTGCGCGCATAGGATTTAGACCGGCGTGCTGACCTCTCTATTGTGCCTAGGTGGGGCTGTGACATGTTGATCTTCCGAGGCCGGGCATGACCCAGGAAAGTGTGTCCGGCCAAATGGGATCGAGCATGTTGGGTTATGTGGTGCACCCCTGCAGGGAAGTTAATCTATTCGAATAGCCGTGATCTTCGGTAACAGGACGACTTGGAGTTGTACCTTGAACTTATGACAACTAGAACCGGATACTTAATAAAACACACCCAGACAAGTTCCACAGACAACCCGGTGATCGCTTTTCCACGGGGCGACGAGGGGAGGATCGTCGGGTAGGATTATGCTACGCGATGCTACTTGGAGGACTTCAATCTACTCTCTTCTACATGCTGCAAGACGGAGGCTGCCAGAAGCGTAGTCTTCGATAGGGCTAGCTATCCCCCTCTTATTCTGGCATTCTGTAGTTCAGTCCACTCATATTGCCTCCTTACACATATACTCATGCATATGTAGTGTAGCTCCTTGCTTGCGAGTACTTTGGATGAGTACTCACGGTTGCTTTGCTCCCTCTTTTCCCTCGTTTTCCTCTTCTTCTCGGATGCCGCAACCAGACATAGGAGTCCAGGAGCCAGACGCCACTGTCGATGACGACTCCTACTACGCTGGAGGTGCCTACTACTACGTGCAGCCCACTGACGATGACCAGGAGTAGTTAGGAGGATCCCAGGCAGGAGGCCTGCGCCTCTTTCGATTCGTATCCCAGTTTGTGCTAGCCATCTTATGGCAACTTTTTTAACTTATGTCTGTACTCAGATATTGTTGCTTCCGCTGACTCGTCTATGATTGAGCACTTGTATTCGAGCCCTCGAGGCCCCTGGCTTGTATTATGATGCTTGTATGACTTATTTTATTTTTAGAGTTGTGTTGTGATATCTTCCCGTGAGTCCCTGATCTTGATCGTACACGTTTGCGTGTATGATTAGTGTACGATTGAATCGGGGGCGTCACAGCTCGAGCGGATTAAATGAGGTTTGAGGAAGGGAAGGTGTAATAGCCCAAAAATTGGGTTATCAATTTTTGCGTTGTTATTCCTTCCTAGCACTCTTTTCAAAATCTTTCTCTGGAGTTTTGCTGGATGATTCTGAGAATTCAGGCCATCTTCAACCTTTCAAAACCTTGCCTCAGTCTTTGGTGCTGTCATGGACCTCATTTGCATCATCTCAAGACCATTCAAACTCTAATTCCAATATTTGGAATTTCAAATCTTGCCTTTGTGATTACAAGGGAGCCCACATTTCCTTTGCTCTGTTGATCCTCCAAATACTCCCAGAGATCCTCCTACACCTATAAACCATGGATATGCAAAAATATTGCCAATTCATTTGCAATATTTTTCATTTCAAATTAATTCCTTTTTCTGCTACTTAAAGGAATTAAATCCAGGAAAATATCTATCTGTCTCCAAAGCTCCTAAAAATTTGTGGAGATATTCTTTGTTACCATATCGTGCGCTCCTAAAAATATTGGCCATAATTAAGTAAGGGAAATTGCCTTTTCCTATTTTAAGCTAATATTGCATTTCTGCCACTTTCTAAAGAAACTACCATTTTGGTAGCAAGGAAAATTCCCAAATATTTTGTGCAGCTTGTCCTTGTTGTATCTTCACCATTTCCATCCAAACCCATGCTTCACAGTTCTTAATTTGATTACATGATCCAATGCAAGTTTCTTCCCTGTCTGAAAGTTTTGCAAAGGAAGTGTCTGATTCCTTAATCCTCTTGAGCTGAAATTTTACAGGGTGGTTAATCATGATAAATCACTACTGCAACCCAAAATTAAGCTCAATCCATGTATCCCATTGTCCCCAGGGAATTATATTAATTTATGTTCAGATTGCTTGTCTGTGAAGGAAGTACCCTCATGGATGATCAAAATGAGCTAAAACTTTTCCAGCAATCTCTCATGATTATATAATCACCCTCCACCAAAAATCAGCTCATTCTACTAAGCCATTTCCCCCCAGCACCCTCATTTGCATTTCTGGCCAGTTGGGCACGTTGAAAAGGAAGCACCAGCTAGACTCCTTGTTTTGGGCTGATATTTTAGCACACTAGTCACCTTAGTAGATGACAACCCTCAACCAAATCTCATGCCTAATGGAGCTCTGCATTGACCAGTATCCTCATTAAACAGTTTGCTGTTGGAAACTGTTCCAGGAAGTTTCTCACTCAATAGTAACTTCCAGTTGATTCCAGCCTCATATCTCCTCTATTTGAGCAGTGATCCACAATGTAGACATGAGTTGGCAACTAGGAGGAGGCCAGGACGCACCTTGTCAGTGGTGACCAAGGGTGGTACCAGCCCGAAACGGTGCTCTAGCCACTGTTTTCGTCGGCAAGCATGCTCCGGCCAACCCTCGCTTGTCCAAACATGTCCAACCGTTCCCCCTAGATGACCTCTTCCATCTGGATCCCTCTCCCCCTCCGTTTTCTTCCCCGACGAGTCGTCCCCATTGCCACACAGTATGCGTTCGTGAGCACCATCATTTTCCTCCTCCCTGTCCTCTTCTACCACATGCCCGTTGGTGTCCATGACCTTTGTCCGCTCCCACTCATTGCATTCTCATTCCCCCGTGACCTCAGAGCACGGCAAAGCCTCAGCAGGACTCGCCCCGCGGCAACCAGCTCGGGTGCTCCTCGCCTTGGCTATAAAGCCGCAGCCCGAGCCCTCCCCGGGCAGCGCCAGTCCTCTCAACTCCCTCCCCTATCCCTCCGGTCCACACTAGTGCATGAGGCCGACCCAATCCATCACCAGAGCACGAGGATTTCCGGCGACCTCTGCCCTCGGCTCTGCCACCAGTCCTATCGCCCGAGCACCCCCACGTCCCTTGCGACCCATGGATGGATGCGCCATACTCCGGCGATCCTCCCTGGCTCGTCTCCAGCCCATTTCCCCGGCGGAACCTCCCCAATAACCGAGCCCCGCCGTCCTCTATTACCACTCGTCACCGCACTTCCAGTCACCTCCATCGCCCGTGCTACCCTCCCCTGGATGCGGTGCACGCCGGTGACCTCTTCCGTGTTGTCGCCCGGACCTGCAGCTCACCAGAGCGCCGGGACCATGCCGGAGCTAGACGCCTTCGCTGCTGAGTCAAGAACAAAGGAGGAGGAGAAAGGAGAAGAAGAGGAGGATAGAGAAGGAGACGTGGGGCCCGATTGTCAGCGAGAGAAGGGTCTGGCCCAGCCGCCACGTCAGATAAGTGGAGGCGCCTTCCTCCATAAGCCGCTTCCCTACGGTGAAAATGTATTTCGAAAGAATACATTTTCTATTTTCAGCCGCCCGCGCTGAAACAGTTAAATTGTGAATGTTCGCCCGCTAAGGCCAGAAGTGGACATATTCTGTCCGTTTTTCTGCCTATTGAACGAACGGCCACAACTTTTCAACTATAACTCCGATTGAGGTGATTCCAGTGCTCATGTTCTCTGTTCGTCAAGCCCTTTCTGATGGTATTATTTTCATAATGTTTGCACATTCTGAAAATACCCATTTTGGCCTTAACCTATATCCAGCCCCTTTGAGAGGGAATCTTTTTCCGGCAAATTCTTCCGTGAGGTGATCGCATTCCTTCCCAGAGTATTCGTCGACCCCCAGGCAAGACAACCTCTTATGATGAGCCCTAGACTTGCATGTTGACTTTGCTTGCACTCTCTCCGTGTCTGTGTTTGTGTGTGTGTAACTGCAGTATGATCATATTATGTTTCCATCTGCATTTATATAATGTGTGCTATATGTTCGTATTGTTTGCCATGTCATGCCTTTACTTCATGATATATTTTGCCATGTTAGCTAGAATACTTTTATTGATAATATCGCATTGATATTTTGATCTAGTCTCATGCCATGTTTATCAATGTCGTTATGATTATGTTACATTGTTGATATACTTGTATAATGTATACCCCTGCCTCATATGCTATAGATGTCCACTTGAGAAGCTTGGTACTATTTGGTTGTTAATGCATTTGCATGTTACATGTTCATGTTATCATGCTCATAATATTGATGATGATGGATTGGTTAAAAAATGACTTAATTATAACAGCCTCCTTCGTCATTGATGGGATCAAGTTATAGTGCCACCGAACCGAGCTTTTTTAGTGCAACCACATTTGCCTTTATGGGAAGGCCTTAATGCGGTCTTTTCCATGCCTCTCGCTGGTGCCACCCACTAGGGAAGGTTATGTGCACACGCTACCCTGGCCCGGTAGGCGGTAATAACCTTGTGTGCCCGTGTTTGGTATTGAGCTCATGTCCCCATTTGGGATCATTTTGTTTTGCCACGACGGTGGTCGTTGGATGTCTAGAGTGGCATCGGGGCCACCCATGACTTAGCCCAGTGGGGAGTTGGTAGGAGTGGCCAGGAGAGTCTCTTGGCAATAGATCAGTTTCGTTGGAACGCCGTTGGTCCACCGAATGGGAGCACGAGGACATGGGTTCCATGGTGTGGGTACAATGTGCTAACCTATGCAGAGTGTGTATAATCTATCGATAGCCGCGTCCTCGGATATGGGCACAACTTCGTACTAGGTCACACTATCGAGTCTTGGTCGAAATGGAGGATAAACCTGAGATAACTAATGTGATAAATAATGTGTGATAAATAATGTGGTGACTTGGACTATGAGATAGTCGTGAGATGCCACATATTTGTTTCGGATATGATCACGGATGAGACCTCGGCGAGTCATGATTTTGCCTAGAGGGGCAGTGGCTAAGTAAGTGATTGATGAACAGTATGACTTCACGGGAGGTAACTGGTAGTTTATTTTCAGCATTGTTCATGCATGTATCCATGTCTCGTAGATACATCTATGCCATGCCATGTTATGATTGAGATACTATGCTATATTTTGCTATATATTGCCATGTTAGAAGCATGTTTTGATATGCCATGTTATTGTCATGCTAGTAGATGCTATGATATTGTCCATGCCTAGTTTGATCTATGTCTCTTCACTGGTACGCGTCGGTGCTATACAAATGGTTTTAACCCCTTTCTGCGACAACATTTGGAACCGTCGCCAAGTGTGTGTGGGCGATAGGGGGGGTCCTTCCCACATGACCCAGAAACTAGCGGGGATAGGCCCTCCTGGCACACAAGCTAGGGCAAAATGAGCTCGTGTACGATTGGGTGAGGCATCAAAACCCAATCGTTTCCGTTCGTATGTACATCCCACATGGTGAATCTCAGAATAACAATTTGCATTCATATGTATATCACACATAGTCAATCCAAGGAGTACGTTTCCGTTCTTATGTACATCCCACACAGTCAATCCAGGGAAAACATTTCTGTTTGTATGTACATCCCACACAGCCAATCCAGGGAAAACATTTCCCTTGGTATGTACATCCCACACAGTCAATCCAGGAAAAACGTTTCTGTTCGTATGTACATCCCACACAGGTTTGTGTATAGGCTCGTGTGTGATACGTGTAACTATCACACATGCTCTGCCTTGGTTAAGCGCTTGCTTCTATCAACTACATCACACATGATTTAATGAAGAAAATTGTGTGGCATTGGGCTATCCATCACAAGTGCTTTTACTTATAGAACCGTTTGCAAAGTTCCATGACCCATTTAGCAGGTTTATTAGTTTACAATTAATAATTCCAGTATTACGCAAATTCATGTTTCATATCAAACAACTGTTTGCCAATTTCATATCCGGCACATAGATATATTTTAACATCATAGTGCGACAGCTGCCTGAAATCAGCACAATACATCATATAGCTAGTTCAACTTCATAAGAACAATATTAGAACAATATATTCATTTCCCTAATCGAGATCATCCAGGGTCGTCTTATCCACCTCTGCTTTCAGTTTAGTAAGAACCTATTTTGCACTAGCCAACTGCGAAAGTGCCTCCTCCTTCGCCAACACCATCTTAGCAAAGTCTGATTTAAAAAATCTGGGCTCATTCTCCACCTTCCTCTTTTTGTCCCGCATCTTCAAATATTCTTCAGCATTGACAACACTTTGTCTAAGCATACCTCTGTTCTCTTCCTGATACATGCTCAAGAGCTTTGCTAGGCACATCTTCAAAGACTGTGGCCACTCTTGATCAACCCACTCCAAGTAAGAACACTTTCTTTCATCCTATAATATTTAAAACTAGATCAGTAACAATTGTAGGGAAAAATGGGTTTATAGCAACATAGACAATCACCAATACTTATTTTGAAAAACTGAAGAAACAGGTTAATTATGACATATCTTCTCAAAAAGATCAATGTGTAAATGAATTAATTGCTACTGAGACAACATCCAAATTCTGAAACATCATAAGCTATAATTAACTACAACAACGCTACAAGTTCTTACTCATGTACTATAAATAACAAATTGAACATTTTAAGAGGAAGGTAAATATAACTGCAACAGCTTAGCGACAGTGTTTGGATGACAGCAAATTGAACTAACAGGTGTGTACATGCACACATTTAGTAACATAGAACTAATAACACTAAGGCCGTCCACTATGTATGCCAAAAACCGGTGTAAAGACAACTGTTGCTACATCTCGCACTGGTGCCCTGCCTTGGTGAGCCGATGCAGCGAAAAAATCAAGGACGCAAACTCTGGAGCACCTAGTTGCTCCGACGCCCAGTTCCTTCATGCCATAAAGATTTAGTATTTTACTGGTTGGCTGCTCAGATGTGTGGACAAGTTGGCTGCACAAACTGCTGAAGCGGTGCCAAATAATTTTCTAATGGCACCACTGATGAGATGGCAACATTTTTAGATACTAGGTACAAACCGTGACACTGTCTGAGGATGCGTTTGGTTGAAGGTGTGGTATGAATGGGTTGGGACCGTGACAGTGTCTGAATCACATCTAACAAATGATTTGCAACAACGAAAGAGGGTCTAACCTTCTCTGCACACGCTAGAAACTTCCTCCCACTGTCCACAGATTCAAATGCTACTAGCTTCACACATGGAGATTCATGGTGATAACAAGCAAACAGATCTTCAACCACCCTGCTCCATTCGTTGCAACTGATGGTCCTAGGGAACTACAAGAGGAAGAAATGACTCAAGTCGACCGTTGGGTAAAAAATCCTTCATTCCAAGTCATAGCCCGAGAGAGAGAAGAGAGGCATACCCGGGTGGTGAAGGAGTCGTCAGAGGAGGAGGAACTGGTGGAGAGGTCTTTGAAGAAGACCATGACGACCCCGACAGTAGGATGCGAGATGGCAAGAGCAAGGAAGCAAGCGAGGAAGAGGCTATAGCTTAGGACGGAAGGAAAGAAGGAAGGGGAAACATGTGAAATGTGACTTGTGGTCGTGGAGAAAAGGGGGTGGGGAAGGGGGCGGCGGTAGGCCAAAAAAATTCAAAATGTGGAGGGAAACTTTGTGCGCGGTGCCATCGGACACCATTCACTTTGAACGACAGTGTGCATCACAAACGATTCTTTTGCTTTATGTGCATGGGATGAGTTTGATAATTCAAATTTTGGCAGAAATTTCCCCGGGTATGTCATTGCATAATTTAACATCGCTTGCTAATTTGGGAACACAAAAGAGCATACATCACACATACCACACTTACTGCATTGAGAAATTTTAGTAATAAAACAGAGCCAATTGATCTAAACATTGCTCTAACAAAAGACCAACATTAAAAACAAAGGCTAAGTACGCATAATTTTAACAAATCCGCCGCCGTGACGGCCTATGCATCGCCGGTGTGAGATGAGACGTCGATGACTTGTCCTGGTGACATGCCATCGTTGGTGGACTCCACGTCCCCCCTACTGAAGTCGACTGCGTCCTCGTCCTCGTCCTCAGCACCACCCTCAAGGTTGTAGTACTCGTAGTTGTGGTTGCGCCAGAGCTCGCATTGGTACTCCATCGCTGATTCCTCAACAGACAGACTCTTCTCTACCTCGACCTGGGTCACGTGCAACTCCTCCTCCCAGTGATCCACGATCTCCATCACTTCCTTCATCTCTAGCTCCCGCTCGGCGACCTCATGAGGAATCATGTGCTCCATGCCACCACCGACTTTTCGGACGTGGGTTGCATGCCGGATTCCGAGGTGGCCTGGAATATCTTGGCGTGGATGGTCTCGACCCGGGCCAGGGTGACATCAGCGGCACAGACGGTAGCTCGAGCATTCTCGGCGTTTGCAGCTGCCGTTGCAGCAGCAGCTGCAGCCATCTCGGCTGCCGCAGACGTCGTCTCTGCGGAAGCGGCCGCGCTCAATGCGGATGCGGAGACACTCTCGGTGTAGGCAGCGGCACT
>NC_041391.1:478201434-478266794 GCF_002162155.2 Triticum dicoccoides | reverse complement strand
GTTTCCACGACATCATCTTTGCAAGAAGGGGGTGCGGGAATGGGGATCAGGATTTGTGGATTCGGGGGTTGTTGGCACTAGAGCAGACGAGCGGGCGAAGCGTAAGAGGAAGACTTAAATAGACCCAGAAATTTTCATCGCAAACGATTCCTACAAAACAACTATGTGATGTTGTAGATATTTTTTATTAGCTGTGAAAGACGAATTTGGAGTAAAGTGGCAACGGATGGTGTTTTAAATGTACGAGAAATTTGTAGTACTAATACAATGACCATGTCAAATTTTGGAAAATTTCTAGCCATTTAATGAGCGCAATTGAATTTTGAACTACATGTACAGGCAACAGCTAACCATAATAGTTTAAAAGGTCATATTTTGTGTACTTGAGTGCGATTTAATTTCATGTGGAGTAAATTGGAGGGAATTTTCAAACATAGTGGTCTAATGGCTATGACACAATTAAGCATGGAGTGCCATGGCATTTAAACTTCGAAAAATTTAAAAAAGATCAGAAACACATGAAACCTTGGTTGATGTAATGTCATGCCACCAAGATGATGTGGTAAAAAATTTGGCATGTTTGACGAAAGTTTGGACACACACCCCTCACAAACCGGAGCAACTCACTAAAAAACTCGTGGTTCCGAGAGAGAACAATGCATGTTTGATGACGAACATGAGATATCTTCCTCTTACGGCCTTCAAATTGTTTCTACCAATAAAATGCACTAGTACAACTGTCATGTGAAAATTTGGATAATTTCAGGGGTCATTTGATCTTTTGAAGACATTTAAGTGATTCTATAGCCATTTAATGACCACAATTCAAATCAGAACTACATGTACATGCAACGGCTAACCTTAATGGTTTGAAAATCATATTGTTGTATTTGTGTGCGAGTTAATTCCATGTGCAGTAAATTAAAAGGAATTTCAAACATATTGGTCTCACGGCATGGACACATGCATGGAGTGCCATGGCATTTTAATTCCAAAAAATTAAAAAATGATCAAAAAACATGAAACCTTGCTTTTTGTAATGTCATGCCACCAAGATGATGTGGTAAAAAAATTGTCCTGTTTGACGAAAGTTTGGACACACACCCCTCACAAACCGGAGCAACTCATTAGAAGGCTCGTGGTTCCGAGAGGGAACAATGCATGTTTGATGACGAACGGGAGATAGCTTCCTCTTACGGCCTTGATTATTTTTTCTATGTGTAACGTGCACTAATACAACTGTCATGTGAAAATTTGGAAAATTTCAAGGGTCATTTGACCTTTTGAAGACATTTAAGTGATTTTCTAGCCATTTAATGACCATAATTAAAATTAGAACTACATGTACATGCAACGGCTAACCATAACGGATTGAAAAAGCATATTTCTGTGCTTGTGTGCGAGTTAATTCCATGTGCAGTAAATTAGAAGGAATTTTCAAACATATTGGTTTCACGGCATGGACACATGCATGGAATGTCATGGCATTTAAATTCCAAAAAATTAAAAAAAGATTAGAAACACATGAAACCTTGGTTGATGTAATGTCATGCCACCAAGATGATGTGGTAAATTTTTTGGCATGTTTGACGAAAGTTTGGACACACACTCCTCACAAACCAGAGCAACTCACTAGAAGGCTCATCACATTCACTTAGAGAAAAAAACAACTTAACGAAATAGCAATAAGTGAATGTATATATACTCAATGAAGAACACTAGTCGAAAAGTTTGAAGACTTTGAAAAGTTGAAGAATTTGAAAATTGAAGAATTTGCAAAATGAAGAAAAACTCAATTTTCATGATTTTCAACTTTTGTTGGTGGCCTGACCCACCGTATAAAAAATAATGATTTTAAACACCGCATACAATTTTCGTAGGGATCTGAGAATCAAACTCTTCACTAATTTCTTCACACTTAGAGGGTTAGTCTTCATTGATTGAAGAAAAATATTACTTCCTGTGTTGCACATCTAAGTCATCAATTTTGCGTAAGTGTTAGGATGTGTGTCCTTTCAAAGAACATTTGAAGATTCTAAGATATCCAGCTCACACCACAACTTGCTAAATCTCTTCTCATCCAAGGGCTTTGTGAAGATATCTGCCAACTGATCTTTAGTCTTCACGTGGTAAATGGAGAAGTCGCCCTTCAACACATGATCTTGAAGAAAATGATGACGAATTTGGATGTGCTTAGTCTTCAAGTGCTGAACTGGGTTATGAGAAATCTTGATGGCACTCTCATTGTCGCAGTAGAGTGGCACATTCTTCATGTTGATGCCATAGTCCTTGAAGGTTTGCTTCATCCATAGCAATTGAGCACAGCACGAACCAGCAGCAATGTACTCAGCTTCAGCAGTAGATAGTGATATGCAGTTCTGCTTCTTTTGAGGACCAACATACTAAGCATCGTCTGAGGAAATGGCATGTGCCTGATGTTGACTTATGATCCACCCGATCACCAACATAGTCGGAGTTAGAATATCCAATGAGATCAAAAGCAGAGCCCTTGGGATACCATAATCCAAGTGTTGGAGTGTGAAATAGATATCGAAGAATATGTTTCACAGCCTTATGGTGTGATTCCTTTAGTGTAGCTTGAAAATGGGCATACATGCAAACACTAAGCATAATATCTGGCCTAGATGCACATAGATACAATAAAGAGCCAATAATGAAGCGGTATACCTTTTGATCAAAGTCTTTACCATTTTCATCGATGCATAGATGGCCATTTGTGGGCATAGGGATTTTGACGCCTTTGCAATCTTGCATGCCGAATTTCCTCAGCACATCCTTGAGGTATTTCTCTTGAGATATGAAGATGTCATTGCATTGTTGACGAATTTGAAGACCTAAAAAGAATTTCAATTCTCCCGTCATAGACATTTGATATTCCTCACTCATCATATAGGCAAATTCGTCAGTGTAATGTTGGTTAGACAACCAAAGATAATATCATCAACATATATTTGGCACACGAATAATTCATCATCATATGTTTTGGTGAAAATAGTTGGGTCAAGTGAACCGGGTTTGAAGCCTTTTTCATGAGGAATTCCTTCAGTGTATCATACCACACACGAGGGGCCTGCTTGAGGCCATAGAGGGCCTTGTTGAGTCTGAAGACTTTGTCAGGATGCTTAGGATCTTCAGAATCTTGGGGTTGAGCAACATATAGTTCTTCCTCAAGCTTACCATTGAGGAATGCACTTTTCACATCCTTTTGATATAAGGTGATATTATGATGGTTAGCATAAGCAAGCAACATCAAATAATTCAACATATATAGCAGTATGAGGATGAGAGAAATGAGTGAATAATTTCTTCATGATTAGCTTGTGTCCTTTCAAGCATTCTCAGGTCTTCAGCAAATTCTTCACACGTCAAGTTCATCTGGAGACCTGACCCTACGTAACATATTAGTTCTTTTTCTTCACTACCCACATCTGGAGGGGTGGCAAAGAGTTCATCATTCTGCGAGCTCCATAGGAGAAAGGTGGCATTAAAGCCAGTGCACTTTGTTTCACATAAGAGGAGTTAGAGTATGCATATGAATAAGCAGAGAAATTCTTCAAGGACTTATGAACATAATGATTTGAAGAATAATGCACATATTCATAACTCTTAGAGTTTCCTTGCGAAATAGATGCATTAGCACGATGATGTTCATATGAGGATTTGGATCCATATGAGGAGTTTGATCCATGTGAGGAATTTGGTCCATATGAGGACTTGGATTCACATGAAGACTTTGGTCCGTATGAAGAATTCGGTCTGGGGTTCCTATTCTTCATAGGTGGTGTCATGAGGACATTCACCTAAAGACTTTCAAGGCACCTTTTGGGAACACATATTTTCTTCATAGGGGGACCATTCCTGCAGTTAGTTCCAACATATCTAGCAAATATTTCACCATTCCGATTTTTGAACAGCTTATAGTTGGAGTCAAATGACTCATCAGATGAATATGCAGATTCACATGTAAAACTAGATAAAGTGGATGGATCTACAGGAGATCCGTTTGCAGCAACCCATGTGGTTTTGGGAAACTGCTCAAGTTTCCAGTAGGACCCATCAACATTGAGTTTCCTCTCAAATGCAATACCCTCTTCCCTAGGGTTCCTGTTGAGGATGTGCTTCTTAAGCACATCACAAAGAGCCTGATGCCCTTTGAGGCTTTTGTACATGCCTGCCATGTACAATTCCTTCAACCCTGCATTGTTAGTGATACTTGTGGTATCCTGAGATGAGGAATTTGTGACCACATAGACAGTTGAGGAATTTGCAGTAATAGAAGCATTTGAACTTTCAGGTGAGGAATTAGCAGATTCTCGTTCAATGCATTTTAACATGGTGGAATGAATTCATCCTGAGCAGAACTGATCTATTGAGAAAGCAATGAATCATTTTCCTTCTAAAGATCTTCATGACTGACCATTAGCTTCTCAAGATCTTGCTTTCTTTGAAGAAATTCATAAGAAAGCTTCTCATGATCGGCCAAGAGTGTTACATGATGACCTTGAAGGTTATAAAACTTAGACTATAGTCATTGAAGATTATCAATCAAGGTTTGAGTTCGACTCATTTCCTCACCCAACAGGTCATCACTTTTGTCTAACAGATTTTGAACCTTTTCCAAAGCCTTTTGTTGTTTTATGGTAATGTTAGCAAGCTTGGAATAGTTGGGTATAAGATTTTCATCAGATTCATCCTCACTAGATTCATATGAGGAATATTTGGGTACCTTTGCACCTTTTTCCATGAGACATGGTGCTGAAGATGATGGTTCAGGTTCGAAAGTCATCGTTTTGAGTGATTCCTTAAACTCATCAAACCAGGAATCCTGGCGAGTTTGATGACCTTCATAGACGTCAGAGATTTGGTCCCAGATGAGCTTTGCATTGCACAGATGCATAATGAGCCTAAACTGATTTCTGGATAGGCAAGAGCAGATGATATCCTTCTCCATAGTGTCCAGCCGAGTGTACTTGCGAATATCATCAACATGTGCCATCTTGCATAGATCGGTAAGGCCAATCTCAGTGACGGACCACAACTCGCTGTTCATCGCCATGGGGCACTTCCTCACCATGGCCTTCCACTTGGGATAATCATGACCATCAAATATGGGGCATGACACTTTCTTCATACATGTGGTCGACATAACTAAAACTCCGGGTGGTTAAACCAAAATCACACAGAACAAGGGAGTACCTTGCTCTAATACCAATTGAAAGTGTGTTATATCGATAAGAGGGGGTGAATAGGCGATCTTTATGAATTCCTCACTGACGAAATACTGATTGAGGAATTTGCTATGCGACGAACTACAAGCAGCGGAATAGTACTCAGGTGCATGCACAATAAGACTTAACATAGTCATGATGATGAAATGAAACATGCACAGAGCATAGGTAGCATGTAAACAGCATAAGAAGGCAAAAGAAAAGATGACTGAAGAAATAGGATTGAGGAAATTGAGAAAGTCTTCCATCATAGTCTTCAAACAGTAATGATCAATTTCATCAACACATGAATGAGGAAATGAAAGGGTTAAGGAAATAGAACTGGTAGCTCGTTGAAGACAATGATTTGGTAGACCAGTTCCAACTGCTGCGACAGTTGTATGTCTGGTTTGAGCGGCTAGGTATATAAACCAAAGGACACACAACCCTCACCGTATTCTCCTTGAGCCAAGGTCACATAGACCTCGCCCAATCACTCATGGTAAGTCTTCAGGTGACTTCCAAACCTTCACAAACTTGGTCACTCGGTGATGCACAATTCCTCTTGGATGCTCTAGACCATGACACCTAACTGTCTGGAAGATGCACAGTCTTCAAAGGTAACAAGCGTCAGTTCCACACAGGAACAATCTCTTCAGTGATGCTTGATCACTATGGGTTTTAGGTGTTTGGGTTTTGGGTTTTTCCTCACTGATGATTTTCTCTCAAAGTCCTCGGAGGATGGGATGCTCTAAATGACAAGTGTTAGTTTTTCTCGGGGCAGCCAACCAACTAGTGGTTGTAGGGGGCGGCTATTTATAGCCGGGGAACGACCTGATATGATAAGACAAAAATGCCCTTCAATGATATGACCGTTAGGTGGATAAGATATTTTGGGACAGCTGGCGCGTAGCACAACAACGGTCGGAAATTTGAGCTCTCAAATTCCTCAGGGCTATCATGTTCCTCCCTTGTAGGCAATCCACACTAGCGAGTTCATAACTCCTCAGCCAGAACAAATTCCTCGGAGAACAGAAGAACTTCGTCTCCGTTACTAAAGAAATGGACTTAACTATATGCGATTTCCAATGGCTTCACTCAAAAGGATTGGGTATCTGTAGGCTTTGAGATGAGCATCACTTGGAAACTTTTCCTTAGTTTTTCCTCGACCCCCTTTAACAGTACGGTGTTTCCTATCACTCAAGAAAGAGAAAATGAAACTACAAAAACAAAAGTCTTCACGCTTCATAGTCCTCGCATCAATATCTAAGTCTTCAAGGTAACACCATTTTCCTCATTTTCAAAGTCTTCAAGAAAACCAAAGTCTTCAAATGAAGACATTCATTTTTAGGGGTCGACTTTCTTCGTAAATATCAAACTCCTTATAGACTTATAGAACCTGTGTACACTCAGAAACACATTAGTTCCTTAACCTATAAGTCTTCAATACACCTAAATCACTAAGGGGCACTAAAAGCACTTACAATTTTTAAATACATCCTGTATTTTTTAAAATAGAGTTTTTCAACATTTTTGTGAATACACGATAATATTTTGCCACATTTAACATTTTCTTAATGACAATAAACAATTTTAAAATAGCATGGACATTTTTTTACATTGTTTAAAGAATGTTATAATTGTATACACTTTTTATCAAATACATGTCATGTACATTCTTTTAATGGGAGGGCACATGTTTTAAATTATGCAAACATTCTTTTAACATAGTATACACTTTTTATTGAAAATGTCACAAACATATTATTTAAACTTGTTAACATTTTTTAAATGTACAAAAAAATTGAACCACACAAGTATTGTTTTGACATTATATATTAAAAAAAGAATGCCACGTACATTTTCGAAACCTCGTGACATTTTTATATGTCACAAACATTTTCTTACAGATTTGTTCAGGTTTAAAAAACTCCCATCTTAAAAAATTTCAAAAAGGGTTCACACTTTAAAATGTTTTCAGGTTTCAAAATTTTGTTCCCAATTTTTCGGAAAGCTTTATGTTTCAAAAAAATATCTATTTTTAAGACTTGATTGTGTTTTTTAAAAATCGTTTTTAAGAGCATTCATAATTTTCAAAAAGTGTTTTCGTTTTAAAAATTGTTAGGTGGTTTCAAAAATTGTTTACATTTTCAAAATTTGTTTGCCCCTAAAAAATGTTTTCAAATCTTGATGCTGCAGGGTGTGGTTAAATTTTCCGGGCTTCTCATTGTATCATTAACAGCCATCACAAATTTGATTCCCTTGAAATGTCTATTTTCACATCGCACATTACGAAGAAAAAAACCACTACACGCCTGGTGCGTCGGCCAAGTCCCGTCCGTGGCCAACAATCCCGGGATTCGACCTGCCATGTTGACAATCTCTGTTTAGGAACACTCTCGAGGTTCAAACTAGACCGGGATCATAGCATTTGGTGTGTTGGTTTGGATTTGAAGTTCATGGTTCAATTTAGCTTTCATTTATAAGTTCAATGTTTGTTTTAGACTGTGTCCTAAGGGAAAACTTCCATTGGAATGGGCAACATGGGAAGATCAATGTGCACACTATGCACCTTATATTTTTCCAAAAAAGTTTACTTGATTTTGTAGTTTTCTAAAAAAAGGTTTACATGATTTTGTACATGTAGGTACTTGTTTGCTTAGCCTTTTCTCTTGTTAGAAACATTAGGCACAACCGTAAACACACATCACCACGTACACACACAAAACCATGATATATATTGAAAGCTAACGATGCAAAAAAAAATACGATTAGAATTATCAGGTTGACTTAGTTGTCGATGGATATGCAGTTCGACACAGAAAGAACCTAAAAATGTGACATGATTCCTCATTCCCACGTGGTTCGGAGCATAGTTAAGAGGCATTGATCGAACCAACCTTTGATGCCCTCAGCTATTGTCTAACTTGTTAGGAAATCGATCTCCTAGGGAGTTCTTCCCAGTTCCTATGCAAAGGATTGTGGACTCCTATCTAATACTACCTCTGTTGTCTAATTGAACTGCCAAAACGTAGGAACAAAGGGTGTAATTAATAAAGAGAAAATACACATGCCTACACATGTATATACACTGGATCTACTTCACCACGTGTCCATTCGGTAGAGTATAGAAGTTTCATCAAAATCCAAACATCTTATCGAAATGAAAAATTCTACCTCAACTAGGACACACAATTAAGGAGGAGGGATTTTTAGATGGTGGAGCAAACAAAGTGGTCATTTGGGCCTTATTAACTACTCATGGACATGTCTTCAGGCCCGTCATTGTGCAAGGCTACACCACTGAAGAGCAATGGGTTTTGCCCATTAGTCGAACTAGCATGTTACTGTGACAATATGACCATCTATGGTAAATCACTGTGACAATATCCAAACATTTTGTAGGGTTCCTTGATTAGATTTTGGGTCCACTCATAGGTACCCAGTTGCCCACCAGTTGTGATTTATACCACTAACGAGTGTAGTAAGACCCATCAGTGATTATATATTAGCAAATGGTGATCTTGGAGTAGTGAATAATTGTAACTGTAAAGAAGTATGCAGTACTTATGCATTTAAGAAGGAGCAAGGTGCGATACACCATACTTGAATATATAAATCTCCATTAGGACCCAAAAATAAACCCTTCAAATACCAAAGATAGAAGACGACCAGGCTACTCAAAAGTACTTGAAGTGTACTATATAATAACTTAAACAATGATACCAACAATTGGCATCCCAATAATTTACTTTTAGTTTAACATAAATATATTGGTTTCCATGTGCATGTTCCATAGAAATCCAAGGAACGTCATTTTTGGTAGCATTTGCACAAGTTATTTACTCAAAATAGACAACAAGGGGTAGAGCCATTTACTTTGCTCGAACCAACAGGAGATCAAGTCATTGCGTTGATTGAAGTATATATTTATCTTAGTAAAGTATAATTATCCAATTTATTATTCTCATCTTGTTACCATATGAACTATTACATTTTGTGACAAAACACTATTGCCAATAGTAGTATAGATAAATACAAAAGGTAGAAGCATCACTATACGATCAGTGTAGAAACAACCATACCATACTATTGGAAATATGCCCGAGAGGCAATAATATTTGTATTATTATAATTCCATATGAATATTGTGAAGTTTATATTCTATGCTGTAACTGCTATGATCCTGGAATATGCGATTCAGTGGAAAACTCATACACACGTGTAGAACGATAAACGGTAAAATAAAAGGTTCCTAGTCTTGCCTCTGGGATTAGCTCAAGTGTTGTTGGTGATCACATTTTCTGGTTCTTAGGATATCGTTAAGTGTAACGATGGTCATATTGAAGCAACCCAATCTTGTCCATTATAAATGGAGTTAATATCATTTGTATTCAACTGAAATAACACGGAGTGTTAACATGTGATTTTGCTGACCATGAGAGTATCTGTGACGCCCCTGATTCAATCGTGCACTAATCATACACGCAAACAAGCACGATCAAGATCAGAGACTCAAGGGAAGATATCACAACACAACTCTACAATATAGAGGATTAACTTAAATCCTTACATTACAAGCCAGGGGCCACGAGGACCCGAATACATAGTCAACAAGCAAATATTATCTGAGTACAGATATAGTTAGACAAGTTTTGCCTTAAGAAGGCTGAGCAAAAGGATGCCACTAGATCGAAAGGCGAGGCCACCTGCTTGGGACCTCCAGACTACTCCCGGTCGTCGGTCTCCACATAGTAGGCTCCGCCGGGGTAACCTGCATCCGCGGTGCTATCATCTGTTGCAGCAACCGAGTCGAAAGAAAAGGGGTAGCAAAGCAACCATGAGTACTCATCCAAAGTACTCACAAGACTTACATCAGATCTACACTACATATACATCGGTATCAATAAAAGGGGTAGTATCTATTGACTAAACTACAGAATGCCAGAATAAGGGGGAAGAAGCTAATCCCATCGAAGACTACGTCTTCTGGTAGCCACCATCTTGAAGCAGTAGAAGAGAGTAGCTTATCTGGTATCGTGTATCAATGTATAGCAACAATCCTACCCGAAGATCCTCTCCTCATCTCCTTGTGAGAGAGCGATCACCGGGTTGTATCTGTCACATATCTGGGTGAGTTTTATCAAGTATCTGGTTTTATTTGTAAGAGGTCGGAATACAACTCCAAGTCGTCCTGTTATCATGGACACGACTATTCGAATAGATTACTTCCCTGCAAGGGTGCACCACATTACCCGATACGCTCAATCACCTCTGGACGGACACACTTTCCTGGATTACAGAAACATCTAAATAGACTTAGATGGGCAATCAACCAAGGTTGATTTGCTGAGAACCAGCTCATGTCCGGAATGATGTCTGAGCCAGAAAAACGAGTTATAGGTTTGATCGATGATTACGAGTACTCACAGACATTTTGAATCATTAGGCTCAACATAGTAATACTAAGGGATATAAATGAAGATTGTCAAACATATGGAGTTAACCACAAGAGTAGACAGGCAAGAAGAATCACAAAAGCAGTAGGCTGCAAAGGATTCTTGGAAGATCGGATAGCATTTTGAAGTATTTGGTGAGACACGTGAACAACTGGGGGTGAACAAATAACTGGTAAGTGTGAGGAATTATTTGTGGTGTATTCATGCAGAAAGGAGCTGCAAGGCAGTTTTCACCAAAGATTTTTGGAATATCGGAGATTATCTCAGGGTATCTTGTAATACCAAGAGCTACTGGAATGAATGTATGAACGACAAGTGTATGAAGTTATCCATAAGGATTTATCGGTGGCAGGGAATTGCAAAGGTGGTGGGCACAAGAGTCTCCGGAAAACAATGAATAATGCTTCGGAATCTCTTCATATATCAAGGGACGACCTGGAATGAGTGGTCTTCAGAATGATGTTGTTGCATGATCCTAGAGTTAGAGTTAGAAAAAAAATTAACCCGAAGGGAAGAGTCATCAGAATCCCAGAGTAAAGGAGCGAAATAAAAGATCCTATTCCCACCCGTAGGTGATGTGGGCCCATAAACCACACAACACAGTTAGTAAAATAGTTTTTCTTTCAAGTCTAGACTCAACTTCGACCAAGAAGTGTGGAACATATAGGCAGTCGGCTCTGATACCAACTTGTGATGCCCCCGATTCAATCGTGCACTAATCATACACGCAACATGCACAATCAAGATCAGAGACTCACGGGAAGATATCACAACACAACTCTACAACATAAAGGATATACTTAAAACTTTACTTTACAAGACAGGGGCCACGAGGACCCGAATACATAAGTCAACAAGAAAATATTATCTGCGTATAGACATAGTTAGACAAGTTTTTCCACAAGAATGCTGAGCAAAACAACACCACTACATCAAAAGGCGTGTCCACCTGCGTGGGACCTCTGGAGTACTCCTGGACGTCGGTCTACACGTAGTAGACTTCGCCAGGGTAACCTACATCCGTGGTGCTATCTTCTGTTGCAGCAACTGAGCCGAAAGAAAAGGGGTAGCAAAGCAACCGTGAGTACACATCCAAAGTACTCGCAAGACTTACATCAGATCTACACTACATATGCATCTGTATCAATAAAAGGGGTAGTATTTATGGACTAAACTGAGGAATGCCTGAATAAGGGGAAGAAGCTAATCCTATCAAAGACTACATCTTCTAGCAGCCACCATCTTGAAGTGCTAGAAGAGAGTAGCTTATTTGGTACTATGTATCAATGTATAGCAACAATTCTACCCGGAGATCCTCTCCTCGTCTCCCTGTGAGAGAGCAATCACCGGGTTGTATGTGTCACATATCTAGGTGTGTTTTATCAAGTATCTGATTTTAGTTGTAAGAGGTCAGAACACAACTCCAAGTTGTCCTGTTACCGTGGATACAACTATTTGAATAGATTACTTCCCCACAAGGGTGCGCCACATTACCCGATACGCTCAATCACCTCTGTCCAGACACATTTTTCTGGGTAATGCCCAGCCTCGGAAAGTCAACATGTCATAGTCCTACCTAGGCTCTGTAGAGAGGTCAGCATGCATGTCTACATCCTAAGTGTTAAGGGGTCTTGGGCTCATCGCCCTCTGCACTCCTGCATGTTGCATGGATGGCTGGGCCCAGTCTTGGCTCCCTCTTTATACAAAGTAGGTGCTTACGCGGACCACCTGGATGCGTGCGGCTCATCTGTGACGTCTAAAATGCTTTTGGGAGAAATTGTACGATGTTGAGTGCCCATAACTCATCCCCGTGGCAATTAGTGCGAAAAGGCCAGCGGCCAGCTCAAATCAAATACCCAATCTCGTTAAGCATGTTATGATGAAGTAACTGTGGACACTGACCAGGGACCAGGCCGACCTCTCTCCTAGGTGGTTGATACGTCTCCAACATATCTACTTTTCCAAACACTTTTTCCCTTGTTTTGGACTCTAACTTGCATGATTTGAATGAAACTAACCCGGACTGACGTTGTTTTTAGCAGAACTGCCATGATGTTGTTTTATGTGTAGAAAAGAAAAGTTCTCGGAATGTCCTGAAAATCCACGAAGGCACCTTTTGGAATTAATAAGAATTTCTGGGCGAAAGAAATACACCAGGGGGCCCACACCCTGTCCACGAGACAGGGGGGCGCGCCCCCCTATAGGGCGCGCCCCCCTATCTCATGGACCCCCTGGACCTCCACCGACCTCAACTCCAACTCCATATATTCACGTTCGGGGAGAAAAAATCAGAGAGAAAGTTTAATCGCGTTTTACAAAACAGAGCCGCTGCCAAGCCCTAATATCTCTCGGGAGGGCTGATCTGGAGTCCGTTCGGGGCTCCGGAGAGGGGGATTTGTCGCCGTCGTCATCATCAACCATCCTCCATCACCAATTTCATGATGCTCACCGCCGTGCGTGAGTAATTCCATCGTAGGCTTGCTGGACGGTGATGGGTTGGATGAGATTTACCATGTACTCAAGTTAGTTTTGTTAGGGTTTGATCCCTAGTATCCACTATGTTCTGAGATTGATGTTGCTATGACTTTGCTATGCTTAATGCTTGTCACTAGGGCCCAAGTGCCATGATTTCAGATCTGAACCTATTATGTTTTCATGAATATATGTGTGTTCTTGATCCTATCTTGCAAGTCTATAGTCACCTATTATGTGTTATGATCCGACAACCCCGAAGTGACAATAATTGGGATACTTCTTGGTGATGACCGTAGTTTGAGGAGTTCATGTATTCACTATGTGCTAATGCTTTGTTCCGGTTCTCTATTAAAAGGAGGCCTTAATACCCCTTAGTTTCCACTAGGACCCCGCTGCCAAGGGAGGGTAGGACAAAAGATGTCATGCAAGTTCTTTTCCATAAGCATGTATGACTATTTACGGAATGCATGCCTACATTACATTGATGAACTGGAGCTAGTTCTGTGTCACCCTATGTTATAGCTATTAAATGAGGAATCGCATCCAGCATAATTATCCATCACTGATCCATTGCCTACGAGCTTTTCACATATTGTTCTTCACTTATTTACTTTCCCGTTGCTACTGTTACAACTACTACAAAATCCCAAAAACTATTATCTTTACTTTTGCCACCGTTACCTTTATTATCATACTACTTTGCTACTAAATACTTTGCTGCAGATACTTAGTTATCCAGGTGTGGTTGAATTGACAACTCAACTGCTAATACTCTAGAATATTCTTTGGCTCCCCTTGTGTCGAATAAATAAATTTGGGTTGAATAATTTACCCTCGAAAGCTTTTGCGATCCCCTACACTTGTGGGTTATCAGTGGTCTCAACCTACCCTGTTGCTCCGCCACAAAGAATCACTCAGGGGGCCGTCAGGAAAAATGTCCTTTCAGCCCCCAGTCCATGAATCACTCGCAGGTACTCTACGAGCCGACCCGACTTTAATCATAACATGTACCATGTATAGTATGTATATGTATATATGCGTGATCACAGCCCAAAGGGATCACGACCCGATAGTATAGCATGGCAGACGAACAAGAATGTGGGGCAACTGTAGGACCTTGAGAAGAGGTGTCTAGAGGGGGGGTGATTAGACACTAAGTACCAAAGTTGCAGTTTTTAAGTTTCTTTAAAGTTTGAGTGGAGTTTAGGCACAAGTTTAACATTCACAACATATAGCAAGCAAGCATGCAAAGAGTATATGAGCAGCGGAAAGTAAAGCATGCAACTTGCAAGAATGTAAAGGGAAGGGATTGGGGGATTCAAACGCAATTTGAGACACGGATGTTTTTGGCGTGGTTCCGATAGGTGGTGCTATCGTACATCCACGTTGATGGAGACTTCAACCCACGAAGGGTAACGGTTGCGCGAGTCCACGGAGGGCTCCACCCACGAAGGGTCCACGAAGAAGCAACCTTGTCTATCCCACCATGGTCGTCGCCCACGAAGGACTTGCCTCACTAGCGGTAGATCTTCACGAAGTAGGCGATCTCCTTGCCCTTAAAAACTCCTTGGTTCAACTCCACAATCTTGTCGGAGGCTCCCAAGTGACACCTAGCCAATCTAGGAGACACCACTCTCCAAGAAGTAACAAATGGTGCGTTGATGATGAACTCCTTGCTCTTGTGCTTCAAATGATAGTCTCCCCAACACTCAACTCTCTCTCATAGGATTTGGATCTGGTGGAAAGAGGGTTTGAGTGGAAAGCAACTTGGGGAAGGCTAGAGATCAAGATTCATATGGTAGGAATGGAATATCTTGGCCTCAACACATGAGTAGGTAGTTCTCTCTCAGAAATAGGATGCTGGAAGTGTAGGTTCAGTCTGATGGCTCTCTCCACGAATGAAGTGAGGTGGAGGGGTATATATAGCCTCCACACAAAATCTAACCGTTACACACAATCTACCAAACTCGATGGGACCAAATCGTTAAACTCGGTCAGACCGATTTAGCAAATAATGTGACCGTTAGGGTTTTCGGTGGGACCGGAATGCAACTCGGTGGGACCGATTCGGTTAGGGTTAGGGCATAACGTAATCTCGGTAAGACCGATTACACACACTCAGTGGGACCGATTTTGGTAATAAGCTTTCCAGAGAGTTGGTCAGGCAAACTCGGTTTGACCGATTATCAAACTCGGTGGGACCGATTTTGATAATAAGTTAACCAGAGAGTTTGCATTGTAATCTCGGTAGTACCGATTGCTCAAACTCGGTGAGATCGATTTTGATAATGGACATACATAGAGATATTACAATCCCATCTCGGTGAGACCGAGATCCCTATTGGTGAGACCAATTTGCCTAGGGTTTGTGGCAGTGGTAAGACATCCAAACTCGGTGGCGCCGGATAGGAAGAATCAGTGTGGCCGAGTTTGACTTTAGGTTTAGGACATATGTGTGGAAGTGGGAAAGTAGTTGAGGGTATTTGGAGCATATCACTAAGCACTTTGAAGCAAGAGGCTCATTAAGAAACATCTCATTCCTCCTTGATAGTATTGGCTTTTCCTATAGACTCAATGTGATCTTGGATCACTAAAATGTAAAATGAAGAGTCTTGAGCTTGAAGCTTGAGCCAATCCTTTGTCCTTAGCATCTTGAAGGAGTTCCCACATCCTTTAGTCCATGCCACTCCATTGTTGAACTTATCTGAAACATACTAGATAAAAGTGTTAGTCCAACAAGAGATATGTTGTCATTAATTACCAAAACCACCTAGGGAGCACTTGTGCTTTGAATCTCCCCCTTTTTGGTAATTGATGGCAACATACATCAAAGCTTTAGATAAAGATATAAAGACTAGCAAGTAAAGCTTTGGAAAGACATGTAACAAGCATAGGCTCCCCCTACATGTATGCAATCATGTGAATATGAAATATAGAAGCATGTGATAGCATAACCATGATAGAGCAGGCAATGTGTTACATGTATCTTGGCTATATGCATCAGAGCAAAAAGTATTAAAGAGAATACCTTCATGCCCATGAGTCCTTCTTGCAAACAGTATGTACATCAGCAAGAATTCCTCGTACACATGATTGTGATGCATATACTTACCTTGTGGTCTTGAGTTGGCTTAGGATGGAATGAACCTGTGAAAACAAGGTTAGATAACACAGATGCATCTACTAGCCAGAGCAGACAGAAGAAACCACAAGAATACCAAGACTGAGATGACATGTAGAGAGTGAGTACTGAGTACCACATTGGATTAGACATGTCCCCAAGAGTAAAGATATGCAATGAATTTAAATGATCTCTTTCCCTTAGATGTCTTGCTCCCCCTGAATCTCACATGGGATACTGGGAGAAGATAGGGAACAGAAAATCAGAGCTGAAGGAAAAGAGCTGAAAGATATGAATGATGATCAGAGCTAAAGTTCAGAGCTAATGTATGCTAATGCAAAATGAGCACAATAGATCATATGAACATGTCTCTCCCCTCAAGAAGACATGTGGACATCTCTCCTCTTGAACACCAAGCATCTAGGATCCTTGAGAAATACTTTCTACTTAAGCATCCTCTCCCCCTGGAGATCTCTCTTGTCTTTTGAGGGTCTCTCCCCCTTAAGAAGAAAGGTGATAAGTTTTGATGCTCTCTCTCTATCTCCAAATGATAAGCTTTGATGTTCTTTCTCTCCCCCTTTGACATCAATTTCCAAGAAGGGTCTTCTGGAGTCTGTCGAATGGGTTTGGTCCTTGAGACACAGAAGAAAGCAATGATGAAAATGTGATGCTTGTAGAGGACAAGATTCATTGAGTGGAGCTGGATCAGAAGAAACACAGAATATGTGGCAAAGAGTTTTTCCTGTTATGAAATCGGTGGCACCGAGTGGTATGCTTCGGTCGTACCAAAAAGATTCGGTTGGACCGAAAATAACAAATCGGTGTAACCGAGTTCATCACAGAGAAAACACTTGTCACCTCAGCTCACTAGACTAGTAAGATCTCACAAAGATTTGCAAGGAATTAACTGAAAGATATGCAAGGAATTAGATGCAGAAAATGCAGAGAAAACAGAAAGAAATCTAGGAAAACACATATGCATGAGACAAATGCAAAAACTCAGAAAAGAACACAGGAGAACTTCATCTAGAGATGGTCGGCGACAAAGTCACCTATATTAGAGTATATTGACTTAGGAGTCAAGTGAGATCACTTGATCAGAGGCCATACTCATCGTTTAAGCTCAAAAGGGGGTTGCCATTTTTTGTTTAAGCATCTTGATGTATTCACATCTTGTCGAGTTGCTTTAACTCATGACTCGGAGTAAAGCTTCTCTAAGATGGAATAACATACCATGGTTGGTGGTGTTGTCCATGTAGTTGAACTTGCGTGGGTTGCTCAAGGTTGATGTAGCTCATCAAGAATTTGGAGCACCACTTGGAATTTGAGTCCATCTACCTACATGGGTTAGTTCTTGCAAGGAAGAGCACTTGTATATCCAAAAATGACAATCATGAAACTCAACATAGAATTTTTCAAAGGATATGTTTGAATGGTTTCGTGCTTCCTTGTCTTCAACCACCTTGTCTAGAGACTTGGTGATGTAGAGATTGCTCAAGATATGAGTAGGTTTCAACCTCATGGAATTTGATTCAACCAAGTACCTACATGGGTTAGATAACATGCAAGATACAAATATATCCAAGACACAAGTTTTTATCATAAGAGAAATATCAAGGATTAGTCATAAGCTCATGTCTTGCATGTATCCAATGGAGTTTCTACTCCAAGTTTGAAGCATCAATGATGTTCAATTCTCCTCTTAACCTGCAAAACACTTTCTCATCAAGAGGTTTAGTGAATATATCCTCTAATTGCTTTTCGGTGCGAACATGCTTAAGATCAATGTCACCCTTAGCAACATGATCTCGAATGAAATGATGACGAACTTCAATATGCTTAGTTCGAGAATGTTGCACAGGATTATGACCAATTTTGATAGCACTTTCATTATCACAAAGCAATGGAACATGTCTCACATATATCCCATAATCTTTAAGAGTTTGGGTCATCCAAAGTAATTGAGCACAACATGATCCAGTGGCAATATATTCAGCTTCGGCGGTGGATAAGGATACCGAGTTTTGTTTCTTGGAGGACCAAGACACAAGAGATCTACCAAGAAATTGACAAGTACTCGAAGTGGACTTTCTATCAACCTTGTCTCCGGCATAGTCCGAGTCGGAATAGCCAACAAGATCGAAAGAGGCCCTCTTAGGATACCAAATGCCAAAATTTGGTGTATGGATTAAGTATCTCACTATCCTTTTCACGGCCTTAAGATGTCATTCTTTAGGAGCAGCTTGATATCGTGCACACATGCACACACTTAGCATAATATCGGGACGTGAAGCACATAGATATAACAATGAACCAATCATAGAGCGATAATCCTTTTGATCAATCGGTTCACCATCTTTGGTTAAGTCAAGATGTCCACTAGTAGGCATGGGTGTAGTCATAACTTTGCATTCTTGCATATTGAACTTCTTGAATAAGTCCTTGGTGTACTTTGTTTGTGAGACAAAAGTACCTTCCTTAGTTTGCTTGATTTGCAAACCAAGAAAGAATTTGAGTTCACTCATCATAGACATCTCAAACTTCTCCGACATTAGCTTCCCAAACTTTTCACTAAAATGAGGGTTAGTTGAACCAAATATAATATCATCAACATAAATTTGGCACACAAAGAGTTTACAATTAACCCTTTTAGTAAAAAGAGTAGAATCAATTTTCCCAATTTCAAAGCCTTTTTCAATAAGGAACTTGGTCAAGCATTTATACCATGCTCTAGGAGCTTGTTTAAGTCCATAAAGAGCTTTGTGAAGTTTGTAAACATGATTTTGGGTTTCTTAGGATTGACAAAGCCGGGAGGTTGTTTAACATAAACTTCCTCCTCTATTTCACCATTTAGAAAAGCACTTTTAATGTCAATTTGGTACAAGGTGATATCATGGTGATTAGCATAGGCAAGTAAGATGCGAATGGACTCAAGTCTAGCAACGGGGGCGTAAGTCTCACCATAGTCCATACCTTTGACTTGTGTGTAGCCTTGGGCGAAGAGACGTGCTTTGTTGCGAACTACTTGTCCATCTTCATCTTGCTTGTTGCGAAACACCCATTTGGTACTGATGATGTTGTGGTTGTTGTCGGGCTTCTCAACCAATGTGCAAACTTGGTTCCTCTCAAAGTTGTGTAGCTCTTCATGCATAGCATTTATCCAATCCGGATCTTCCAATGCTTCTTCGACCTTCATAGGTTCAATGCTAGAGATGAAAGAATAGTTTTCACAAAAGTTAGCTAAACGAGTTTTAGAGCGAGTGATTCTCCCGGTTTGAATATCATTGTAGATTTGCTCTACGGGATGGTCTTTAGCAATTCTTGCTCGAACTCGTGAAAGCTTTTGCTTCGGTCTTCGTTGAACATCTTCTTCATCATGTTCTTCTTCTTGGCCTTCTTCATTGTTGGCATTGTCGTTCTCTTGTCGTGGTCGAGAAGGAGGTTGTTGACGTTCATCTTGATGCACTTCCTCGTTTTCTTCATCTTGGTGTGTCCCACTTGTGGATGCTTCCATATCAACTCTTGGTTCACCCTATCGTGAAGTAGAAGCTTCCACTTGGACGGACGAGGTACTCTCCTTCACCTCCGTTGGACGGACCTTGCCAATAGACAAGTCTTGGATTGCTTCCGAAGGATCTTTGTCTCCTACATAAATTGGCAATTGCTCTACTTGCAAGCCGTTAGATTCATCAAACTTCACATCTACCATCTCTTCAACCTTTCGGGTGAAATTTTTGTAGACACGGTAAGTGTCAGAGTTTGAGCCATAACCTAGTAGGAAACCTTCATGAGACTTAGGAGCAAATTTAGAATGACGATGCTTATCAAGAATGTAGCACTTTGAGCCGAATACTCGAAAGTATCCAACTTGGGGTTTGTTACCGGTGAGTAGCTCGTATGCCGTCTTGCCAAGTAGCTTGTGAAGATACAAGCGATTTGTTGCATGACAAGCTGTCTCAACCGCTTCTGCCCAAAAGTGCTTCGGCGTCTTGTACTCATCAAGCATCGTTCTCGCCATTTCGATGAGCGTCCGGTTCTTCCTCTCAACAACTCCATTTTGTTGAGGTGTGTACGTAGCCGAGAACTCGTGTGAAATCCCTTCTTCGTCAAGAAAGGTGTCCACATTTGCGTTCTTGAACTCCGTTCCGTTGTCGCTGCAAACCTTCTTGATCTTCACTTCAAACTGATTTTGGGCCTTCCTAGCGAAGTTTTTGAAGATCTTTTGGACCTGCGATTTATCATCGAGAAAGAACACCCATGTAAATCTGGAAAAATCATCAACTATAACTATACCAAAATAATGTCCACCGAGACTCTTGTAAGAGTTGGGACCAAAGAGATCCATGTGAAGTAGCTCGAGTGGCCTCTTCGTGGTCATGATGTTCTTCACGGGATGCCTTCCTCCAACCTGTTTACCTGCTTGACAAGCACTGCAAAGTCTATCCTTATCAAATATGACATCATTAACTCCAAGGATATGATTCCCCTTAATAAGCTTGTCAAGGTTTCGCATACCAACATGACCTAATCGTCTATGCCATAACCAGCCTTTTGAGGATTTAGCAACAAAGCAAGTTTTAGGTTGAGCCTTTTTAGTGAAATCAACAATGTATAGATCACCTCTACGCACACCAGTAAAGAACATTTTATGATTATCTCGACGAAACACTTGGCAATCTACTTCACTAAATAGAACATTGAAACTGAAATCAGCAAGTCTAGATACTGAAAGTAAGTTGTACCCAAGAGATTCAACGAGCATGGCATTTTGTATGGAGCTATCATGTGAGATGGCCACCTTACCAAGGCCAACCACCTTACCCTTTGAGTTGTCACCGAAAGTGACATACTTTCGAGGACTATCATTATCCAAGCTCACGAAACATGTCTTTATCTCCGGTCATGTGATCGGTACATCCACTATCAAGAACCCATTCCTTTCCTCCTGACATATATCCCCGAAGATTTGTCATAAGACCAAAATGTCTCATTGCATCATCAAGATCGAAGTCACTATCATCATCCTCATCATAGTATCCATGTTCAACATCGTCATGTGGTGGATCAAATCCTAGAGAGGGTGATTCATTACAATGAGTTTGACAATAATCTTGTCTATGAATTCTTATAGCTTCGGAAATAATGTCACTAATAATACCAACATTTCCTTTGGCACGCATAAGGTTTGTAAGCTCAAATAGACGATCACCAAACATAGGATCACTAGTATTCATTTTACTCAAAGCAATAGACTTATGGAGAATTTCATCTAGATTTTTCAAGGAATAATCTGGAAATCATTCCTCAAGAAATTTCCATATGGTGTAGGCACACTTAAAAGTAGGCAAACATCCAATCAAGTTTCTAGGCAATCCTCTAATGATAAGTTCGGCAGTTCTAAGATTCCTAACCATGTCAACTGACTCATCATGGGTTGGATGCATAGGATCAACATACGGTGCACAAGGGCTAGCAATGTACTTGTTAAAATGATATTGATTGAAAATAACAAGCATCTCTTTTTTCCACTCACGAAAATACTCTCCATCAGGAATAGGCATTCTATGTCTAAGACTCCCCAAAGTAGACTCATCCATCTTCCTCCAATGGTGATTAAACCAAGGCAATGGATACCAATGCTCTAATACCACTTGTAGGACCTTGAGAAGAGGTGTCTAGATGGGGGGGGGGGTGATTAGACACTAAGTACCAAAGTTGTAGTTTTTAAGTTTCTTTAAAGTTTGAGTGGAGTTTAGGCACAAGTTTAACATTCACAACATATAGCAAGCAAGCATCCAAAGAGTATATGAGCAGCGAAAAGTAAAGCATGCAACTTGCAAGAATGTAAAGGTAAGGGATTGGAGGATTCAAACGCAATTTGAGACATGGATGTTTTTGGCGTGGTTCCGATAGGTGGTGCTATCGTACATCCACATTGATGGAGACTTCAACCCACGAAGGGTAACAGTTGCGCGAGTCCACGGAGGGCTCCACCCACGAAGGGTCCACGAAGAAGCAACCTTGTCTATCCCACCATGGCCGTCGCCCACGAAGGACTTGCCTCTCTAGCGGTAGATCTTCACGAAGTAGGCAATCTCCTTGCCCTTACAAACTCCTTGGTTCAACTCCACAATCTTGTCGGAGGCTCCCAAGTGACACCTAGCCAATCTAGGAGACACCACTCTCCAAGAAATAACAAATGGTGCATTGATGATGAACTCCTTGCTCTTGTGCTTCAAATGATAGTCTCCCCAACACTCAACTCTCTCTCATAGGATTTGGATCTGGTGGAAAGAGGGTTTGAGTGGAAAGCAACTTGGGGAAGGCTAGAGATCAAGATTCATATGGTAGGAATGGAATATCTTGGCCTCAACACATGAGGTAGTTCTCTCTTAGAAATAGGATGCTGGAAGTGTAGGTTCAGTCTGATGGCTCTCTCCACGAATGAAGAGGAGGTGGAGGGGTATATATAGCCTCCACACAAAATCTAACCGTTACACACAATCTACCAAACTCGGTGGGACCGAATTGTTAAACTCGGTCAGATCGATTTAGCAAATAATGTGACCGTTAGGGTTTTTGGTGGGACCGGAATGCAACTCGGTGGGACCGATTCGGTTAGGGTTAGGGCATAACGTAATCTAGGTAAGATCGATTACACAAACTCGGTGGGACCGATTTTGGTAATAAGCTTTCCAGAGAGTTGGTCAGGCAAACTCGGTTTGACCGATTATCAAACTCGGTGGGACCGATTTTGTTAATAAGTTAACCAGAGAGTTTGCATTGTAATCTCGGTAGTACCGATTGCTCAAACTCGGTGAGACCGATTTTGATAATGGACATACACAGAGAGATTACAATCCCATCTCGGTGAGAACGAGATCCCTATTGGTGAGACCGATTTGCCTAGGGTTTGTGGCAGTGGCTAAGACATCCAAACTCGGTGGCGCCGGATAGAAAGAATCAGTGTGGCCAAGTTTGACTTTAGGTTTAGGACATATGTGTGGAAGTGGGAAAGTAGTTGAGGGTATTTGGAGCATATCACTAAGCACTTTGAAGCAAGAGGCTCATTAAGCAACACCTCATTCCTCCTTGATAGTATTGGCTTTTCCTATAGACTCAATGTGATCTTGGATCACTAAAATGTAAAATGAAGAGTCTTGAGCTTGAAGCTTGAGCCAATCCTTTGTCCTTAGCATCTTGAAGGAGTTCCCACATCCCTTAGTCCATGCCACTCCATTGTTGAACTTATCTGAAACATACTAGATAAAAGTGTTAGTCCAACAAGAGATATATTGTCATTAATTACCAAAACCACCTAGGGAGCACTTGTGCTTTCAGCAACTGATGGAATAATTGCATACTTATACTAACCTTATAGGGTAACAAGTAAGTATCAACAGTAGTAGCAAGGACATGCTATATAGAAGTATAGGATCAACGGTAAGGCAGTAACAGTAACACTACTCTAATGCAAGTAGTAGAGGGAAAGAATAGGCTGTATCAGAATGATCAAGGGGGGGGGGGTTTGCTTGCCTTGAAGCTCTGCTGAGAAGGAAGGATCATCGACGCCGTAGTTGTACTGGGGGTCACCGGAGTCTCGGGGTCTACCAAAAGAACACGGAAGAGGGGAAAAAGATAAATAACGAAGCAAACAGATGCCAAAGAATGCATGTGATGGTAGTATGTGATGATGATATGCTCTAACACATTCCTAAGCATTTGAAAAGAAGAAGGAAAACATCTGGAATGTTATCCCAGCTCTAGGTGTTTTTTGGTATATTGATCTAGGGGCAAAATGTCAATGTTCGCTATCTTAGAGGGTTGTGGCAGGTATGTGGATAGCATAATCATATTCGTTATATTTTTCTGAGCAACTTTCATATATAAATTATGTTAATCTGAGTTAGGATTTATTTTATATGATTTTTTAAAGTTTTAAATTATTTACTAACTTTCTGTATTTAATTTATTTCGCAATTATATTGAATATAAAATGCTAAATGTACACGCAGAAGTGTACACAGCAGTAGGCACTAGAGGCTGACAGGTGGGGCCACCCCGTTGAGTCAGCATGTCAACTGTTGACCAATTGACTGGTGAACATGTCAACAGGGGGACCACCTATCATTGCCTAGGGCTAGCCCAATAAGCAGGTTGCCTAGTCAATCTGACCAGTGGGTCCCATGTGTTAGTGTAACAATCATACTAACATATTTTATTAATTTTAATTAAACTAACTAACTGGTGGGCCCAGCCTGTCATTGAGACACTAACTAATAAGGTTTAATTCAATCCAACATTAATTAGTCACTGAGGGGGCCTACATGTCATTGATGAAAGGGGTGGATTAGTTGCCTAGGACCAGCCACCAGTGGCCTGAGGCGGAGGTGCGCCGGCGGCGGCAATCCGGCGAGGCGGGTCGCGGCGGTGGTGGCCGAAAAATGGTCTCCAGTGACCATTTGGATGGCGGAATAGTGCTTCCGAACACAGGCACGATGCCGCGGCGTGATCGGAGACGGCCGGAGTCGACAACGGTGAAGGACGAGGCAGCGGTCGGACAGTGGCAGGGGAGCGGCAACAGCGCGAGGTGAAGGCAGCAGCGGTCACGGGCGCTAGGGGCAGCACAACAGCTCAGCACGGCAGCAGGGAGCAGGGCGAGGCGAGCGAGCATCAGTCAGAAGGGGGTCGGGCCGTGGAGCTCGCCAGCCATGGCGGCGGTGGAGCTCGGCCTCGAGCAGGGCGATGGCTATGGGGGATAAAACACACGGGGGAGAGAGGAGAAACACGGGTGCTCACCGTGGGAGCACATGGGGGCTTGATGGGGGGCTTTGGAGCAGCATGGGCGGTGGAATCGATGGAGATGCTGTCGGTGGGAAACGACACCTATGGGATCACTGGAATCCCTACTACGGTTGTGGGGCGCGGGATCATGAGAAGAGCGGGACTAGCAGACAACACAAGGAGGATTTACCCAGGTTCGGGCCACAAAGATGTGTAAAACCCTACGATCCTGATTTGGTGGATATATTCAGTGCTCTTGAGCTTTTGAACTAGCTCTGGGTGTTGTCCAGTTCCAAAGAGCTGAATCCTTTTCCAGTGCGCCATGGGCTCCTTTTATAGGCAAAAAAGGGGCTGCCAGAGTGGCACACAGGAGGTGGAAAGGGCTACAGCTCTATGAGCTTATCGCTGGTATTACAGGACAAAGCGCATTTAATGCAAGGCTTAGGTGTCCTGTCACTTTATCGGGGGCGGGGGCGAGTCCCGTCCCGTCTGTCGCCACTCCTCCTCACTTCAACACGCGCCCTGGCCAGCGGTGCATGTGGTGCCATGTAGGTAGGCAAACAGCTGAGGTGGCGCGGTGGTGGAGCCTCCATGAAGGTCTGCATGCCGCCACATGGGTGCGTGCTTAGTTGGCCAAGAAGGTGCATACTGCCACGCAGGTGCCTGCCTAGCTGGTTGGGCTGGCAGTCGCATGTGAACGGCGGCGGGGAGCTGGTTGGTGCGGCCTGGCAGTGGCCCTGCTGTCGCCCGTGGCGAGGGTCCTGCCGGGTGGCCCGGCAAGGGTCTTGCCGGGTGGCCCAACAAGGGTCCTGCCGTGGCGCGCTAGCGTCCTCGGCAAGGGTCTTGCCGAGGGTCTTGTGGATTCCTTCGGTGAGGATGGTTGGCCTCCTATCCTCATTTGATCTTGACTATTCTTTGTCTTCACAAAGATCTGCATGCCACCACGGAGGTGCCTCCTGAGCCCTGTCCCAATGTGTTAGCGTTGGTGGGCTCAAAGGTGGCTTGCTCGGCTGGTGTGGGCGAGCCGCCCTGGCAAGGGTCTTGCCGGGGCCGCTGAGGCTACCCCGGCAAGGGTCCTTGCCGGGGCCGCTGAGGCTGCCCCGGCAAGGGTCCTTGCCGGGGAAACATGCTTCGTCCATTCAATCCTTGTGGCCTTGGTCCTTGTCGTTGCTTTATTTGTCTCGTGCCTTCGGCTTCTCTCCGGCTTCCCTTTCCTGCCCTGTTATGCATGGCCGTGGCGGGTGGCTCTGGCTGCCCGTGCACAGGTAAAGGGGTCAGAAGGAGGGCCCCTACTTTTGTACACCGACAGGAGCCCCCGGGCCTGGGCCATACATGAGCGCAGCATGTTGTTGGGCCAGGCCCAGAACGGTGTGCGGGCAGTTGGGGTGGATTTTAACGCGACCACTGCTCTATCCGATGCGCTTCCCCATGACCCGCATTGAACATGCGGGGTGGGGGTCGTGCGCGCGCGCATGACGTAAGCATGCTGGCGTCACCTTGTGGTGGACAGTAAAGAGGCAGCTTGCGTGTCTCTTTGAGACCGCGAGGCCGCCTCCCATTTACTGCCCTCGCTTGGGAACCGTCACTCCATGCGTCCCACTGCGCCTACCCCTTGCGCCACATTCGCTGCATGCACAATGCAGAGCAAATAACAGGCGCGTGGAATGTAGGAAGTCATGCGCGAGCGTGGGTCGATTCCCATGCGCCTTCAATGGAGCGGGGAGGGCGGCCAACAACCCTGCTTGTTGTCACTTCAATGGGTCGGATTGGCCGCGAGGGGGCGGCCGAGCCTCGCCCCCGCCCCTTTATAAAGAGGGGAGCAGAAGGAACAGTGCCTCTCAACCCTTCGCCATCTACCTCTCCCCATTTCTGCTTCCTCCTTTCTTCTGCCATGGCGAGGGGGCGTGGTGACGCTTCATCGATAGCGGCGAGGGTTTCGGCCAGACAGTGCATCGCTCCTCCCCAAGAGCTCATAGTGGCGGAGCCGACCGCTAGAGGAAGGGGGAGGGGACGGGGTCGAGGCCGTCGTGGAGCTCGAGGGAGAGGAGGATGGGGCGGCAGATCAGCCTCGCCTCTGTCAGCAGCCCCTCCTCCAATGGAGGGCCATGCCGGAGACAACCCTGCGAATTTTTCGTCAGACTGCACCAGCCACCACGCCGTCACCTTCGCCTCCCAACTCCATTCACGCGGGAGATGGAGCTGGATCCGCCGCAGGTGTTGCGGCTGCACATGAGGGGTTGCGGGAACAGCGATACATGGCCCGACGTCGAGTTCCCCGCCCCTCACGTCATGTATCTTCACCGAGGGTGGAAGACCTTCGCTCGCCTCCATAGCTTGACGGATGGGCTCACTCTCCATTTGAAACTATTGGAGGGTGGCCTCCTCTCTGTCAAGATCTTCGGGCACTTAGGGACTCGCGTGAGGTGCTGCGTGGAGAGATCCTCCGACGATGAAGATTCCTCCTCAAGCGAGAGTGGCGAGGAGGACAATGGCAACAGCGACGAGGGCAGCGGGCGGCAGGATGACGGGTCCGACTAGGTGTCGGGCGCCACTCCGGATGGCACCGGAGACCCCATTATCCATGTCGCCGGCTCCTTGAACTTCTCAGGGTCGCGTCCATGGGCGGTTGGCGTAGGGAGGCTGTGGAAGAGGAAGAGGGCGGGCGACAAGGCCGTCAAGTCAGACTACGCGGGCACCGACTCCTTCGTCACGTGTTGACGTCCTGCCGCCTCGTCTTCGAGCTCTGCCTCCGGCGCCGCCACCACCATCCAGCCCTTGGACGACCACTAGGATGTTCTCTTGGTGTCTTCTGCCACTCGTAGCTCCCCTAGGCGCCCCTTTTGCCCTTCTGCTTTTTTGTTCCATTTCCTGAGGAGAGGGACAAGAAAGGGATTACGGGCACCTTATCTCTTTTTAGTATTGTAAGCCTTCGGGCCTTTGTCAGCTTTATAACTTGTAATCCCCTTGCTCATGTTTTTCATTTCGTATGAACTGTACCTGTATGAGATGTTTTTTAATGAAAAAGGGATGTTTGCCGGGTTTTTCGTTCACAGGTGGAACCCACGACAAGGAGTGAATCCTTGTTATCCTCAAGATAAACGTTTTTCTCTTTTTTTTCCCGCCCGGCAACAGGCCTTGCCGTCCTCCCACTTCGCTCGACCTTTCTCAAGCCCTTGGCGGAGGCAGGGATGAGGTGGGCTTAGGCTCCTCATTTCATTTCCCTGCTATCGCGGCTGCAACCAGATCCGGCCCCAGAAGATAGCCCTAGGGTGCCGAAAAAGGGGAGCATGGTAGCTCAGAGATAGAACGGGGTTTCACGAATCCCAGTCCACAACAAAATGCATGATAAAGTTTAGCGAACTTATCTGGATCTGCAGCCCCCGACAACCTTGTCTTGCTGCAGATGAATCCTTGTCCTTGCAACTCCCGGCAACTTTGGCTTGCCGGGGTTCGGACGCTAGTCCGTCCTCCCTACCTGGCGCGCCAAAGATGTAGGTGGGAAATGACACCTATGGGATCACTGGAATCCCTACTACGGTTGCGGGGCGCGGGATCGTGAGAAGAGCGGGACTAGCAGATAGCACAAGGAGGATTTACCCAAGTTCGGGCCGCAAAGATGCGTAAAACCCTACGATCCTGCTTTGGTGGATGTATTTAGTGTTCTTGAGCTTTTGAACTAGCTCTGGGTGTTGTCCAGTTCCAAAGAGCCGAATCCTTTTCCAGTGTGCCATGGGCCTCCTTTTATAGGCGAAAAAGGGGCTGCCAGAGTGGCACACAGGAGGTGGAAAGAGCTACAACGCTATGAGCTTATCGTTGGTATTACAGGACAAAGCACATTTAATGCAAGTCTTAGGTGTCCCGTCACTTTATCGGGGGCGGGGCGAGGCCCGTCCCGTCCGTCGCCGCTCCTCCTTGCTTCGACACGCGCCCTGGCCAGCGGTGCATGTGGTGCCATGTAGGTAGGCAAATAGCTGAGGTGGCGCGGTGGTGGGGCCTCCAAGAAGGTCTGCATGCCACCACGTGGGTGCGTGTTGAGTTGGCCTGGAAGCCGCATACTGCCACGCAGGTGCCTGCCCAGCTGGTTGGGCTAGCAGCCGCATGTGAATGGCGGCGGCGAGTTGGTTGGTGCGGCCTGACAGTGGCCCTGCTGTCGCCTGTGGCGAGGCTCCTGTCGGGTGGCCCGGCAAGGGTCCCGCCGTGGCGCACTGGCGTCCCCGGCAAGGGTCTTACCGGGGGTCTTGTGGATTCCTTCCGTGAGGATGGCTGGCTTCCTATCCTCATTTGATCTTGACTATTCTTTGTCTTCACAAAGATCTGCATGCCACCACGGAGGTGCCTCCTGAGACCTGTCCCAATGTGTTAGTGGTTGTGGGCTCAAAGGTGGCTCGCTCGGCTCGTGTGGGCGAGCCGCCCTGGCAAGTGTCTTGCCGGGGCTGCTGAGGCTACCCCGGCAAGGTTCCTTGCCGGGGAAACCTGCTTCGTCCATTCAATCCTTGTGGCCTTGGTCCTTGTCGTTGCTTTATTTGTCTCATGCCTTCGGCTTCTCTCCGGCTTCCCTTTCCTGCCCTGTTATGCATGGCCGTGGCGGGTGGCTCTGGCTGCCCGTGCACAGGTAAAGGGGTCAGAAGGAGGCCCCCTACTTTTGTACACCGACAGATGCGCCGGTGGCCTACGAGGAAGAAGACGACGACGAGGAGCTCATTGCGGATGCGTTGAGCTCCAAAGGATGGCCTGAGGCGGCATAGGGGGCGGTGGTGGATCTAGTGGGCACGGTGGAGTGGTGATGGGCGGTCGATGGCCACGACATCGACGAGGCATGGCGACAGACGCGCTCGGGTTCATGCTGGGGGTGGAGATATGGGGGGAGATGGGATGGAGCGGGGGCAAGTGGGGCTAGGGTTAGCGCTAGGCGGGGTTCACCAGCGACTTGAGGGCACCGGGGAGTCGCCGGATGGCCGCTCCATGGCCATCAGTACTGTGGACGGGTGCCCTTGATACATCCATTTTGCATCATGCTTTTATATCAATATTTATTGCATTATGGGCTGTTATTACACGCTATGTCACAATACTTATGGCTATTCTCTCTTATTTTACAAGGTTTATCATGAAGAGGGAGAATACCAGCAGCTGGAATTCTGGCTGGAAAAGAACCAAATATTGGAAACCTATTCTGCACAGCTCCAAAAATCCTGAAACTCCACGGAAGTCACTTTTGGAATTAATAAGAATTATTGAGCGAAGAAATTATCAGAGGGGGCCCACACCCTGGCCAGGAGGGTGGGGGCGCCCCCCTACTGGGCGCGCCCCCTGTCTCCTAGGCCCCCTGGTGGCCCTCCGGTGCCCATCTTATGCTATACGAAGGCTTTTACCCTGGAAAAAATCATAGGCAAGCTTACGGGACTAAACTTCGCCGCCACGAGGAGGAACCTTGGCGAAACCAATCTAGGGCTCCGGCGGAGCTGTTTTGCCGGGGAAACTTCTCTCCGGGAGGGGGAAATGATCACCATCATCATCACTAACGATCCTCTCATCAGGAGGGGGTCAATCTCCATCAACATCTTCACCAGCACCATCTACAATTTCAGTGCTTGCAGAGAATACCTTACTGAAAACCGCTTGTCATTTCCTTCTACTCCTTGTTGGGTTCGACACTCTTACTTATCGAAAGGACTACGATAGATCCCCTATACTTGTGGGTCATCAAGACTCTTTTCTAGCGCTGTTGCCGGGGAGTGAAGCGCCTTTGGTGAGTAGAACTTGGTAAGGAAACATTTATATAGTGTGCAGAAATTTCTGCCACTTGTTACTATGGAAACTAATCCTTTGAGGGGCTTGTTCGGGGTATCTTCACCCCAACCAGTAGAGCAAAGAGTTTCTCCTCAACCTACTGAACCTACTGAAAATGTTTACTTTGAGATTCCTTCGGGTATGATAGTGAAACTGCTAGCTAATCCCTTTGCAGGAGATGGAACATTGCATCCCGATTTACACCTTATCTTTGTGGATGAAGTTTGCGGATTATTTAAGCTTGCAGGTATTCCCGATGATGTTGTCAAAAGGAAGGTCTTCCCTTTATCTTTGAAGGGAGAGGCATTGACATGGTATAGGCTATGTGATGATATGGGATCTTGGAACTATAAACAATTGAAGTTGGAGTTTCCCCAGAAGTTCTATCCTATGCATCTTGTTCATCGTGATCGTAATTACATATATCATTTCTGGCCTCGCGAAGGAGAAAGCATCGCTCAAGCTTGGGGGAGGCTTAAGTCAATGTTATATTAATGCCCCAATCATGAGCTCTCAAGAGAAATGATTATTCAAAATTTTTATGCTCGGCTTTCTCTCAATGATCACACCATGCTCGATACTTCCTATGCTGGTTCTTATATGCTAAAGACTACTGAATTCAAGTGGGATTTATTGGAAAGAAGTAAATGCAACTCTGAAGATTGGGGTTGAGATGATGGTAAGGAGTCAGGTATAACACCTAAGTTTGATTGTGTTAAATCTTTTATGGATACCGATGCTTTTCATGGATTTAGCGCTAAATATGGACTTGACTCTGAGATAGTAGCTTCTTTTTGTGAATATTTTGCTGCTCATGTTGATCTCCTCAAGAAGAAGTGGTTTAAATATAATCCTCCCACTGAAGTAAAAGTAGATGCACCTATTACAGTTGAAGAAAAGACTATCACTTATAATGATCCTATTGTTCCTACTACTTATGATGAGAAACCACCTTTTCCTGTTAGGATAAAGGATCATGCTAAAGCTTCAACTGTGGTTCGTAAGAGTAATACTAGAACATATACACCTCCTGAGCAAATTAATGTTGAACCTAGTGTTTCTATGGTTAAAGATCTCTTGGATGATAATATAGATGGGCATGTTATTTACTTCTATGGTGAAACTGCTAATATTGCTAGACCAGATGCTAAGATACAAAGACCTGTTGTAGGCATGCCTGTTATTTCTGTTAAAATATGAGATCATTGTTATCATGGCTTATGTGATATGGGTGCTAGTGCTAGTGCAATACCTTTTTCCTTATATAAAGAAATTATGCATGATATTGTACTCGCTGAGTTAGAAGATATTGATGTTACAATTAAGCTTGCCAATAGAGATACGATTAAGCCATTTTGGATTGTCAGAGATGTTGAAGTCTTGTGTGGGAAAGTTAAATATCCTGCTGATTTTCTTGTTCTTGGTTCCCCACAAGATAGCTTTTGTCCCATTATATTTGGTAGACCCTTCTTGAATACTGTCAATGCTAAGATTGATTGCAAAAAGGACGTTGTTACAATTGGCTTGGGGGATATGAAACATGAGTTTAATTTTGCTAAATTTCATAGACAACACCATGATAAAGAATTGCCTAGTAAGGATGAAATTATTGGTCTTGCTTCTATTGCTGTGCCTCCTACTGATCCCTTAGAACAATATTTGCTAGACCATGAAAATGATATGTTTATGAATGAAAGAAGGGAAATAGATGAAGTATTCCTTCATCAGGGTCCTATTCTGAAACACAACTTGCATGTTGAAATCCTAGGGGACCCCCCTCCACCCAAGGGTGATCCTGTGTTTGAGCTCAAACCTTTACCTGATAATCTTAAATATGCTTATCTTGATGAAAACAAAATATATCCTGTTATTATTAGTGCTAACCTTTCATAGCAAGAAGAGGAAATATTATTGAAAACTCTGAAGAAGCACCGTGCTGCTATTGGATATACTCTGGATGATCTTAAGGGCATTAGTCCCACTCTGTGCCAACATAAAATTAAATGATCTTAAGGGCATTTGTGAGGTATTCATGGATGAATTCTCCATTTATGGATCCTCTTTTGATGATTGCTTGAGCAACCTTGATCGAGTTTTGCAGAGATGTGAGGAGACTAGTCTCGTCTTGAATTGGGAAAAGTGCCACTTTATGGTTAATGAAGGCATTGTATTGGGGCATAAAATTTCCGAGAGAGGTATTGAAGTTGATAAAGCTAAAGTTGATGCTATTGAAAAGATGCCATGTCCCAAGGACATTAAAGGTATAAGAAGTTTCCTTGGTCATGCCGGTTTTTATAGGAGGTTCATTAAGGACTTTTCTAAAATCTCTAGGCCTCTGACTAATTTATTGCAAAAAGATAATCCTTTTGTCTTTGATGATGATTGTGTAGAAGCATTTGAAATACTTAAGAAAGCTTTGATCACTCCACCTATTGTTCAGCCACCTGATTGGAATTTGCCCTTTGAAATTATGTGTGATGCTAGTGATTATGCTGTAGGTGCTGTTCTAGGGCGAAGAGTTGATAAGAAATTAAATGTTATCCAGTATGCTAGTAAAACTCTTGATACTGCCCAAATAAATTATGCTACTATTGAAAAATAATTCTTATCAGTTGTATTTGCTTGTGATAAGTTCAGACCTTATATTGTTGATTCTAAAGTTACTATTCACACTGATCATGCTGCTATTAAATATCTTATGGAAA
This sequence comes from Triticum dicoccoides, assembly GCF_002162155.2. Taxonomy (NCBI): domain Eukaryota; kingdom Viridiplantae; phylum Streptophyta; class Magnoliopsida; order Poales; family Poaceae; genus Triticum; species Triticum dicoccoides. The sequence continues at coordinate 478,233,232 of NC_041391.1, read as the reverse complement.
AGAAAGATGCTAAGACTAGACTTATTAGATGGGTTCTCTTGCTCCAAGAATTTGATTTGCATATTATTGATAGAAAGGGAGCTGAGAACCCTGTTGCAGACAAAATTGTCTAGATTAGAGAATGTTCTTGATGACCCACTACCTATTAATGATAGCTTTCCTGATGAACAATTAGTGGTTGTTAATGCTTCTTGTACTGCTCCATGGTATGCTGATTATGCTAATTACATTGTTGCTAAATTTATACCACCTAGTTTCACATACCAGCAAAAGAAAAAGTTCTTTTATGATTTAAGACATTACTTCTAGGATGACCCACACCTTTATAAAGAAGAAGTAGATGGTGTTATTAGACGTTGTGTACCTGAGCATGAACATGAATAGATCCTACGCAAGTGTCACTCTGAACCATATGGAGGACACCACGCTGGAGATAGAACTGCACATAAGGTATTGCAATCCGGTTTTTATTGGCCTACTCTCTTCAAAGATGCTCGTAAGTTTGTCTTGTCTTGTGATGAATGCCAAAGAATAGGTAATATTAGTAGACGTCAAGAAATGCCTATAAATTATTCTCTTGTTATTGAACCATTTGATGTGTGGGGCTTTGATTATATGGGACCTTTTCCTGCCTCTAATGGTTATACACATATTTTTTAGTTGTTGTTGATTACGTTACTAAGTGGGTAGAAGCTATTCCAACTAGTAGTGCTGATCATAACACCTCTATTAAGATGCTTAAAGAAGTTATATTTCTGAGGTTTGGAGTCCATAGGTATCTTATGACTGATGGTGGTTCACATTTTATTCATGGTGCCTTTTGTAAAATGCTTGCTAAGTATGACGTTAATCATAGAATTGCATCTCCTTATCACCCACAGTCTAGCGGTCAAGTAGAGTTGAGCAATAGAGAGCTCAAATTAATTTTGCAAAAGACTGTTAATAGGTCTAGAAAGAATTGGTCTAAGAAACTTGATGATGCATTATGGGCCTATAGAACTGCATATAAAAATCCTATGGGTATGTCTCCATATAAGATGGTTTATGGAAAAGCATGTCACTTACCTCTCGAACTTGAACATAAAGCATATTGTGCTATTAAAGAGCTCAACTATGAACTCAAACTTGCCGCTGAGAAGAGGTTATTTGATATTAGCTCACTTGATGAATGGAGAACCCAAGCTTATGAGAATGCCAAGCTGTTCAAAGAGCAAGTTAAAAGATGGCATGACAAAAGAATACAAAAGTGAGAATTTAACGTAGGTGATTATGTGTTGCTATTCAACTCTCGTTTAAGATTTTTTGTAGGAAAACTTCTCTCTAAGTGGGAAGGTCCTTACGTTATCGAGGAGGTCTATCGTTCCGGTGCCATAGAAATCAACAACTTCGAAGGCACAAATCCGAAGGTGGTGAACGGTCGAAGAATCAAACATTATATCTCAGGTAACCCTATCAATGTTGAAACTAATATTATTGAAACCGTAACCCCGGAGGAATACATAAGGGACACTTTCCAGAACGTTTCAGACTCCGAAAAGGAATAGGTATGCGGTACGGTAAGTAAACCGACTCCAAAACAATTCTAATGGCATTTTTTCTCCGTTTTGGAATATTTAAGAATTTTAGAAAGCAAGAAGTAATTCGGGAAGGACACGAGGCCTCCACAAGGGTGGAGGGCGCGCCCACCCCTACTGGGCGCGCCCCCTGTCTCGTGGGCACCTCGTGTGCCTCCCGTACTCCGTTTTCTTGCACGTTACCTCTTTTGGTTGGTAAAAATTCATTATATAATCTCCCGAAGGTTTTGACCACCGTATCACGCAATTATCTTCTGTTTTCATTTTGAGCTATTTCTGTTACAGATTTAGAGCAAGATGTCTTCTCAAGAGTCAGTCAGGAAGAGTCGAGTGTCTCACCCGACGCCAGGTCCAGGAGCATACAACGATGCTTATCACTTGGACCATCAGCGAAGGATGAGATGGAGGCCGACTTGAAAAGGATAGACGCCATGGAGGAAGATCAAGAAGTTACCTCTTGCTTCCAAGCAGGATTCATGATGGGGGAACTACAGAGCTCGGCTATTCCAAATTCGGTCATCCCTTCCAATGTTAAATTTCTTTCTTATGAAAATATGAAAAAGAGTGTCACTTGTTCTCCAGAAGCTATGCAGCATCCTTGGGTAAAAGGAGCTTTAGCCATCACGGGCAAGCTCCGCAAGAAAAATATGGACCTCAAACAACAAGTTAATAAGCTCGAGGAGGAGAATCGTATTCTGAGGGGCATCATCGCCAAGAAGATCACAACACCAACCCTGAAGAAGGAGACATAATCACATGGGTATGGGCACTCCCCTTGGCAACTGCTAAGCTTGGGGGAGGTGCCCCGGTATTGTATCACCATCACACTCCTATCTTTACCATTTTTCTTAGTTCGATCCTTTTAGTAATATCTTGATCTAGTAGAATAAAGTTTTGGTATGAATTAGTTTTGAGTTTTTCTTTGTGATCTCTTTATGTAATCTAGTCCGTGAGCTATATAATAAAGATTAGTGTTGAGTCAAGGGCTTTGCTATCTTGCTATGATCTTGAGAAAGTAGAAAGAATAAAGAGAATAAAAGAGTTCATATTGACCTTATGGATAGTAATGACTTCACATATAAAAAGTATGAGGCATAAAAGTTGTCGAGAGTTGACAAACATAGTTTTAGTCATCGTTGCAATTAATAGGAAGTAATAAAGAAAGAGAGGTTTTCACATATAAATATACTATCTTGGACATCTTTTATGATTGTGAGCACTCATTAAGTATGACATGCTAAAGAGTTGGTGTTGGACAAGGAAGACAACGTAATAGTTTATGTTTTCTCACGTCTCAGTTAAAGTATATTGTCATGGATCTTCAAACATGTCGAGCTTGCCTTTCCCCCTCATGCTAGCCAAAAAATTCCTTGCACCAAGTAGAGATACTATTTGTGCTTCCAAATATCCTTAAACCCAGTTTTGCCATGAGAGTCCACCATACCTACCTATGGATTGAGTAAGGTCCTTCAAGTAAGTTGTCATGTTGCAAGCAACAAAAATTGCTCTCTAAATATGTATGACTTATTAGTGCGGAGAAAATAAGCTTTATACGATCGTGTGATATGGAAGTAATAAAAGCGACGGACTGCATTATAAAGGTTCATATCACAAGTGGCAATATAAAGTGACGTTCTTTTGCATTAAGATTTTGTGCATCCAACCCTAAAAGCAAATAACAACCTCTGCTTCCCTCTGCAAAGGGCCTATCTTTTACTTTATGTCTTTACTTTATGCAAGAGTCAAGGTGATCTTCACCTTTCCCTTTTTGATTTTACCCTTTGGCAAGCACCTTGTGTTGGAAAGATCCTGATACATATATCCAATTGGATGTAAGTTAGCATGAACTATATTGTTGACATCACCCAAAGGTGAATACGTTGGGAGGCGAAATTATAAGCCCCTATCTTTCTCAGTGTCCGATTAAAACTCCATAACCATAAGTATTGCGTGAGTGTTAGCAATTGTAGAAGACAATATGATAGTTGAGTATGTGGACTTGCTGAAAAGCTCTATTCTTGACTCTTTCTGATGTCATGATAAATTGCAATTGCTTCAATGACCGAGATTATAGTTTGCTAGTTCTCAATGAAGTTTCTGAACCATACTTGACATTGTGAAAAGATTGTTACTTGAGCATAAGAAATCATACGACAAAATCCATATATGTTGTTGTTATAAGAATGATCATGATGCCCTCATGTTCGTTTTTTATTTTTATCGACACCTCTATCTCTAAACATGTGGACATATTTTTCGATTTCGGCTTCCGCTTGAGGACAAGCGAGGTCTAAGCTTGGGGGAGTTGATACGTCCATTTTGCATCATGCTTTTATATCAATATTTATTGCATTATGGGCTGTTATTAAACGCTATGCCACAATACTTATGCCTATTCTCTCTTATTTTACAAGGTTTATCATGAAGAGGGAGAATACCGGCAGCTGGAATTCTGGCTAGAAAAGGAGCAAATATTGGAAACCTATTCTGCACAGCTCCAAAAATCCTGAAACTCCACGGAAGTCACTTTTGGAATTAATAAGAATTTATGAGCAAAGAAAATACCAGAGGGGGCCCACACCCTGGCCAGGAGGGTGGGTGTCGGGGGGATGAACCCCGGGCAGGCAACAGAACCCGGATCTATTTCAAAAACAGCGGGGCCCGCATCGCCCCGCAAACCGGCGCGCGCCAGGCCGGGTCGCTCGACCCGGCAAGGCTCGCAAACCGGCCAAGACCCTCGACTCGGCAAGGTACATCGACCCGGCCGCAACAGCTGGTGCAAGGCGGTTCAACCCGGCGCAACAGTGGCTTCCCCAGCAAGCCAACCCACCCGTGGCGTCCACGGCAACCAAGCCACGGGTCAGCTCCCATCCCATCCAGGCCGTATGATGGGACAAGACCTCAATCACCGATGACCAAAACTACAATGCTCCCGCCCATGCCTGTGGTCAGCCGGAGCGTGGAAATAGTGCCCCTTACCTACCCGCTGACCAGGGTTGGCACGGCAACAGTGTTCCCGCCCTCACCGCTAATGACAGCAAGCGGCGGCCTCACGGAGAACACTGTGCGCGGCTCGACTCGGCCACACCATGACGATTGACAAGATGGCGCACAGTCCCCCTAGGCACGCGGGGCCCGCACCTAGGGGAACCCGGCAAACCACAAGCCCACAATTGGGACCCAGCCCGGTACCCCGGATGCCAACAAATATGGACCCACCGACTCGGCACATTACCATTGTAACCCTGGGTGGGTTGATCTATAAAACCCCCCAGGAGCCCACACCTACGGGGGCAATGAAGCAGATGCAAAGCAATACGAGATAAGCAAGCAGGCAAGATAGGACTAGCCACCGCATAGCAACACTAGGGAGAAGGAGCAGCCCAAGCCTTGGCCAGCCTCCTTCCTCCTCCATACAGCTCCAGGAGCGACATTATACTATCGACCATCCAACTAAACTTGGCAGGACTAGGGGTGTTATCTCTCCGGAGAGCCCCAAACCTGGGTATGTCCGGCGTCCCGCGCCCACGCATATCAACCTCGCCTTGAAAGCCCACCAGCGCCCTCGAGCCTCCTCCTCTCTTTAGCCATCCCTTGGCATCTGTCGTGCGCCCACCACGACAGTTGGCGCCCACCGTGGGGCAGCGCGAGGAGCTGGCCGGAAGCATGCTTCGGACGGGGCCCTTCTCCTACTCCGACGAGTCCATCACTTTGACGGACAACGTCATCGGCGCGCTCGCCGCCTCCTTCACCGTGCCGCGCATCTCCGACACGCTCGCGGCCGACGAGTACCCCAGCAAACTGCTCAGCTACTCCGACTCTCCGCTCCCTCTCAGCGGTGGATAGTGAATAGGGATTTCGTTTTATCAACAACGAAAAGTGGAGTTTCTTTTTTTTCACAAAATATACCAAAAATTCAAGGTAATACAAGAAATAGGATAGGATCCTTTACTACGTCTTTTGGGGCTAAAAACACTTTTGCCTATCCGCATGAAACGGGAAATACTATGTTATTTCCTCTTCTTATATTACTACTTTTCACTTTGTTCATTGGATTCATAGGAATCTCTTTTGATAATGGAGGAATTGGTAATGGAATAGCAGAGTTAACCATATTATCAAAGTGGTTAACTCCCTCAATAAACTTTACTCAGGAAAGTTCTAATTCTTTTGTAAATTCATATGAATTTATTACTAATGCAATTTCTTCTGTAAGTCTAGCTATCTTTGGTTTATTCATAGCATATATCTTCTATGGATCCGCTTATTCTTTTTTTCAGAATTTGGATTTAATAAACTCTTTTTACAAAGGAAATCCTAAAAAAGAATTTTTAGATCAAGTAAAAAAAATATATACAGTTGGTCATATAATCGTGGTTATATAGATATTTTCTATACTAGGGTCTTTACCCTCGGTATAAGAGGGTTAACCGAACTAACGGAGTTTTTTGATAAGGGTGTTATTGATGGAATTACCAATGGAGTGGGTCTTGCTAGTTTTTGTATAGGAGAAGAAATTAAATATGTAGGGGGAGGTCGAATCTTGTCTTATTTATTCTTTTTTTATGTTATGTATCTGTGTTTTTATTCTTTTTTCTTTCTTAAGTTAAGGAATTTACAACAAGTCTCTTGCAAAAATAACTATCCTATCCCTTTCTACAATCTCTCTATATCCTTGTTACATAAGGTAAGTATTGTATAATAGTTCGGTTTTCCGCGATTTTTTCCATTCCTCTGTGTAAATAGCCTAATATGGGTTCACAATCAATAACATCCTCACCATCGAGAGTAATGATCAGTCGAAGAACACCATGCATTGATGGGTGTTGAGGGCCCATATTGACTATCATGAGATCTTTTCTTGTAAGCGGTAGACTCATATCCTTTCTTCCTTAATTCATTATTCCATGAAAATGGATTATTCCATGAATTCCTCAAAGCGAGGCTCATCAAAATGAAAAATCTAAGACTACTATAAGACTACTAAAAAAAATAAAACAAGAAAAAAATTTGAACGATTAAATTACTGCTCCCTAATATTCAACTGACCGATTAATTTCTTATAACGTACTCTATTTTTCTTTGCCAAATAAGCCAGCAAACGTCGACGTTTTCCCAAAAGTCTTTGTAGACCTCTTTCCGATGAAAAATCTTTTTTGTGTAATTCCAAATGTGAAGCAAGTCTCTGTATCTTATTGGTGAAACTGAATACTTGAAATTCAATAGAACCCCTGTTTTCTTATTTTTCTTCTTTAACCATAAATCCAAAAAAATTTCTACCTCCTTTCTTTTTCATGTATTTTTCTTATCAGGAAAAATACAAAATTATGTCAGTTATTTTGAAGTTATTCTAATCTCGTACACACACAAATTTGCAATTATTCATCTACTACTGGAATTTGGATTTATTTTATCGATGCAAATTGGATTTGGATAGAAGGGTACATTCTTTCTAATATTTTAGATAGAAGAAACATTTCTTCTATCTAAAATATTAGAAAGAATTTTGCTGATTTATTTATTGCTATATGCAATTTATGGAATTGATACACCATTTAATTGATATCATTTAGCAAAATGAAACACAGCATATGCATCCATCTTTTGGCTCGAGAATTTCACGGGATAGAGATATGGTATAAGAAATAGACTATTAAGTAACTCTAAATGAATTGTGGATACATCTGTATCCTTAACATACTGAAACGATTGTCATTATTCGTATCAAACCAATTGCGATTCATACAAGCTAAATCTTCTAATCAATGGTGGGCCAATAATGAATTTTTTTGCATATGTATTAAGACGCTTGGCCTGATTTCGAAATTGTCCAGAGTTTTATATGTTGTTTTCATTGCAAAATGATGGGTCTCCTTCCAGAACTTTCCAATTACGAGTATGAGAATTGAAAGACATGAAAATTCTCAATTCTCTACGGCGTCTAGTAGATAGAAACAAGAAAATCAGAAGAATCTTTCTCTCTATTCACTATCATTCCGCGTCTTCGACTTCTATTAGTTTCTTTTCTTCTTTAATGCAATAGCTATAGTTTGATATAAGAATCCATTTCTCAAAGTAATGGAAACCATTCTCTTATAGGAAATGGTTCGAAAATCGCTATTCCACCTTTTAGGTATCGTGAAAAGTGATACCTGTGAAGATCGTGCATTTCAGTCAAATTCAGATCCGTTTTTCGAGTCCATGATATAATATAACCAAATTGGATAGATCTTCCACCTGTTTAGCTAAGAAAGAATAGATACAAAGGTGGATAATAGATCAATATGAAGATCATGAGCTGCCCCATAATGAAATCGCCAGTAGTCGCGAATATCTCCTTCTTCCCTAATCCAAGATTGGAGAAAGAAGATCTAAGAGGGACCTATGGAGAATGTAGTCAGAAATCCATAATAGAGTATGACCACAACGACCGAATTAATTATCCTCATTGAGAAACTTAGATGGCACCTCTTCCTCGTCAAGCAAGGCGAGAAGAGTCGCCGAAGCCACGGCCGGCACGGCACGGACGGAGCCGTCCGACCCGCTGCGCGCCGCAATGCAGAGCCTCCGCATCCCCATCGGCACCGACGTCAATGCCACCAACGTCGCTGAAGCCCGAACCCAGCTCGAGGACATGCGCTAGCAGATGCTGGACCTGTCCGAGACGCTGCACACCACCAGGCACCGCCTGGAAGCTGCTAAGATGGAGCACGACGCCGCCCACGGATTCACGCCCGCCGCGGCCGAGCCGAGCCCAGCCGCCGATACTCGCGCCCGGGGAGGCGCGATTGGCCAGGCCTTCGGCGCCGTCCGGACCGTCTACGAGACCCCAGTCAAGAACATGCGCGCTGCGGAGGCAGCCGCGGTCGGCCTCGACCAACTCGCGGGCGAGGAGCTCAAGGAGCGCATCAGGAGGATGCGTGAGCTCCTCCACGCCGCCAACACCCAGCAGGATCGCCTCAACGAGCTCGCCATGCCAGCCGGGTCTGGCTCCACCCGCCTTGGCGGGCCCGGCGAACTCCTGCACATGGCCTCCTCGCCACCCGGCAAGGTGCACTCCGGCCAAGCCCGGACCCGCCGCAACCCGGCCGGCACCACCGTCGACGCTCTGGGCAACAAGCCCGCCCCAGAGACCCAGCATGGACCCGGCCAGCATGGACGGCCTCCGGCTCCAGCCGACCCGGCCCCTCGGGGCCTGGCCACCAGTCGACTCGGCCCGCGTGCCATCAACGATGCCGACATGCGCCACCGCCTTGATCAGCTCGCTCGCTCCCCGGAGGTGGAGGAGAGCGGCGCTATCGGGCCGGCATGCTTCGGCCCACACATCCGGGAGGAGCCCTTCCCCAAGGGGTTCGTGCTTCCCCACGACACCCCCAAGTACAATGGGACCGTGAAGCCAGAAGACTGGCTCACCGACTACACCACGGCCATTGGCATCACCGGTGCCAATCGTCGTCTCGCCGTGCGCTACGCACCGCTCATGCTCCAAGGATTGGCTCGCACATGGTTGAACAGCCTGCCGATGGGCAGCATCAATGCATGGGTCGATTTCGAGGAAGCATTTGTCCGCAACTTCATGGGGACGTACAAGCGGCATGGTCGCCCCAGCCAGCTCGCCATGTGCGTGCAGGGGCCGACGGAGACCGGCTGCGAGTACCTCGCATGCTGGACCGAGCTCTGGAACAGCTGTGAGGGCGTCCATGAAGTCCAGGCGATCCAATACTTTGTCAGTGGGTGACGAGACGGCACCCTCCTCAAGCACAAGCTTCTACGCTCCGAGCCGGCCACCATGGCTGCGCTCATGGTGACGGCGGACAAGTACGCCAACGCCGACTCCGCCGTGAAGATCCAGGTGGCACTGGATGAGGCTGGCAAGGCAAAGCCGGTCCCTCCACAGAAGCCGGTCGGCGAAAGCAGCCGTCAGCAGCATCACCAGAACAACAAGCGCAAGGCCGACCAGCCGGTGCAACGTCACGACAACCGGCTCATCGCAGCCGCCGAGCCCATGGCGGACCCAGCAGCAAAGCACCGGCAAACCGGCAAGATGGCATGGCAACCCGCCATGAGCTTTGAAGAGATGCTTGACGCCCCATGCAAGCACCACATCAGCGCAGGACCCTCCACGCAAACGCTTCGATAGTGCGCCATCACCAAGCGCATCATGAGGGGCGATGTTCCGCCTCCTCCGGCTCCGGCTCCGGCTCCGGGCATGGGGTAGCCGCCCCCGCCTCCACCGCCACCTCTCGCCGGCGGCGCGATGCGGAACGATGCCTACCCGGACCATAATGCGGCCTATGTCGTCTTCACCAGCCTCGGCGACGACAAGCACAGCGAGAGCCTTCTCTGGCAGGAGGTGAACACCGTCGTTCCGGCCAAGACAGACTTCATGCATTGGTCGGATCGCCCGATCACGTGGACCCGGGAGGATCACCCGGCAGTCATGCCGAGTCCGGGTGGATACGCCCTCGTCCTCAACCCTAACATCATCACGCGTCGCACCTTCAAGTTCTCCCGAGTCCTCATCGACGGCGGCAGCAACATCAACATCCTCTACCGCGACACGATGAGCAAGCTCAGCCTCAAGGCCGAGGACCTGGAGCCAACCCGGACAGTCTTCCACGGCATCGTACCCGGCCTCTCCTGTTCACCCATTGGCCAGGTCTGGCTCGATGTCTTGTTTGGCGATAGCAACCACTTCTGATGCGAACCAATTTGGTTCGAGGTGGTGGACCTGTCCAACACGTATCATGCATTGCTGGGCCGGCCCGCGCTCGCCAAATTCATGGCGGTTCCCCACTACACGTACCTGAAGATGAAGATGTCGGGTCCCAAGGGCCTCATTACCATCACCGGTGACAACCGCAAGTCTCTGGAGTGCGCCCGAGACGGTGCCAAGCTGGCCGAGTCGTTGGTCATTGCCGAGGAGCGGCGCCAGCTCGACCAGATCGTCGCCCTAGCCGGCGAGGCCTCCGACACGTCGATCCCGACCCTGGACCCGGCTGATGAGGCCGCCTTCAAGCCCTCCAAGGAAACCAAGAAAGTGAAGCTGAACCCAGAAGACCCCAGCTGCAGCAAGTACGTTGTTGTAGGCTCCCGCCTCGACAGCAAATAGGAAGGCGAGCTCGTCGACTTCCTCCATGAGAATCGGGATATCTTCGCATGGACCCCCAAAGACATGCCGGGTATCCCGAGGAAGTACGCCGAGCACAAACTCCACATCCGCAAGGACGCCAAGCCTGTCCGTCAACCCCTCCGTCGATTTTCCGAAGAGAAAAGAAGAACCATTGGTGAAGAGGTCGCCAAGCTCTTGGTGGCCGGCTTCATAATGGAAGTGTTTCACCCCGAGTGGCTGGACAACCCAGTCCTCGTCCTAAAGAAGAACAAGACCTGGCGCATGTGTGTCGACTACACCAGCCTAGCAAGGCCTGTCCCAAGGATCCTTTCACTCTCCCGTGGATCGACCAAGTCATCGACTCGACCGCCGGGTGCGAGCTGCTGTCCTTCCTGGACGCCTACTCTGGCTATCACCAGATCAAGCTGGACCTGGCCGATGCCCTGAAGAAGTCCTTCATCACACCCTTTGGGGCGTACTGCTACATCACCATGTCGTTCGGCTTGAAGAACGCTCGTGCCACCTTCCAACGCTGCATGCAGAAATGCTTGCTACCGCAACTCGGCAAGAACACCCACGTGTACGTGGACGATATCATGGTGAAGACCAAGCAGCACCTCATGCTCCTCGACGATCTGAAGGAAACATTCGCCAACCTCCGCGAATACAAGGTCAAGCTCAACCCGGAAAAGTGTGTCTTCGGCGTCCCAACCGGAAAGCTGCTCGGCTTCCTCATCTCGGAACGCGGCATCAAGGAGAACCCGGAGAAGATCAAGGCCATCGAGCGCATGCGCAAGCCAACCCGGTTGCGCGATGTCCAAAAGTTCACAGGCTGCCTGGCCTCGGTCAGCCGGTTTCTAAGCCGGCTAGGCGAGAAGGCACTGCCCCTGTACCAGCTAATGAAGAAAACAAGCCCGTTCGAGTGGAACGGCAAGGCGGACGAAGCTTTCCAAGACCTCAAGCGCATGCTCTCCATCGCACCAGTCCTGGCCACGCCGACGAACAAGGAGCCATTGTTGCTATACATAGCCGCGACGTCGCGGGCGGTCAGCACGGTGCTGGTGGTCGAGCGACCGAAAAAGGGCAAGATCCAGGTCGTCCAGCGCCTAGTCTACTACCTGAGCGAAGTGCTCTCCCCCTCAAGCAGAACTACTCGCACTACCAGAAGATGTGTTACGGCGTGTACCTCACCGCCAAGAAGCTGAAGCAGTACCTTCAAGAACATGTCGTCACCGTCGTCAGCACGGCGCCTATCGGAGAAATCATCGAGTGCCGGGATGCCTCCGGCCGGGTCGCCAAATGGGCGATCCAGCTAGCTGGCCACACCATCCTCTATGAGCCTCGCACCACGATCAAGTTTCAGGCCCTGGCCGATTTCCTCATCGACTGGACCGAGACCCAGTAGCTGCCGCCGCCTCCCGACTCGACGCATTGGCGCATGCACTTCGACGGGTCCAAGATGCGACTCGGCTTAGGGGCCGACATCATACTGTAATCTCCAAAGGGTGACCGACTCTGCTACGCACTCCAGATCCACTTCGCCGCCTCCAACAACGTCACCGAATACGAAGCCCTTGTGCACGGCCTCCGGCTCGGCAAGGGACTCGGCATCCGGTGCATCATGTGCTACGGCGACTCGGACCTGGTGTTGCAGCAGTGCTCCAGCGAGTGGGACGCCCGCGACTCCAACAGGGCAAGCTACCGCTTCCTCATCCAGAAGCTATCCGGATCCTTCGATGGCTGCGAATTCCTCCATGTCCCGCGTGCGGAGAACGAGGCAGCCGACACGCTCGCCAAGATCGCCTCGCCGTGTCAAGCCATCCCGTCCGGCGTCTCCCTCGAGCACCTGCACAAATCGTCTGTCAAGCCGTCGCCGGACTCCGAGTCCATCCACGTCCCAGAAGACCCGGCCGCGCCGCAACTTGGCCCGGGGACTGCTGAACCCGGCCCGGGGGCTGCTCAGCTCAACCCGGCCACCATCACCCCGGACCCGGCCGTCGCCGTCACCAACCCGGGGGCTGCTCAACCTGGCCCAGGAGCATCATCACCGACAATGGCACCAACTTCACCAAGGGCGCGCCGAGCAATACTGCTCCGTCTCCGGCATCCACCTCGACCTGGCCTCCGTGGCACATCCGCAGTCCAACGGGCAGGTCGAGCGGGCCAACGGACTCATCCTGTCCGACATCAAGACGCAACTCATCGAGCCACTTATCCGCTCGCCCGGCAGTTGGCTCGACGAGTTGCCCGCGGTTCTCTGGAGTCTGCGTACAACACCAAACCGGTCGACCGGGTTCACCCTATTCTTCCTCGTCTGCGGATCCGTAGCCGTCATCCTGACCGACGTCGAGTTCCACTCGCCGCGTGTCACGATGTACACCAAAGCAGAAGCAAGAGAAGCATGCGAAGACGGCGTCGACCTGCTCGAAGAGGCGTGCCTTCTGGCACTTAGCCGCTCGGCTATCTACCAGCAAGGCCTGAGGCACTACCACAGCAAGAAGATAAAGCCTCTCGCATTCCGCGAAGGCGACCTCGTTCTTCGACTCGTCCAAGAGCAGGTAGGACAGCAAAAGCTGTCCTCTCCATGGGAGGGCCCGTTCATCGTGAGCAGGACTTTGTGCGACCGCAACGCCTACTACCTCATCAAAGCACGCAAGTCGAAGAAGCACAAGAGGGACACCGCCGGCGAAGAAACGACCCGGCCGTGGAACGTGGAGCTCCTCCGTCCGTTTTACAGTTAGCCGCGCGAATGTATGTATCGACGCCTTTTGTAAGCATATGAAACTATGCGGTCCCCGAACGAGACTCGGGGGATGCCTTTTGCCGACCAACTTATTGCGTCCATAGTTTGCATCACTTTACTACCGAACCCAGCCGCCGGCTCGACTAGCTTGACCCGGGGGCTCGGGGGCTGGCCGGCTTGATCATCACCCTGCCACTTTACTTGGTGATTCCTGATAAAGTTAGGATGCCGCGGTCCCCCACTTCGCCCTAAAACCACAGATCTAGCTCTGGCTAACGACGAGCAAGCACAACGGCCAAAGATCCCCTAAGATTCATACACTAAGTTAAAGCCGCCGGGTCGACCAACCTGGCCCGACGCTCGTCAACTAAGTTAGCCGCACGACCGGCTGCTCACCAACCGGCCAAGCCGGATTGCCGCCAGCCGGCCCAGTGGGTGTTTCGCTCGCGCTCAACGCTTCTAAGGACCCAACTCCTGCGCGCGCCTCTTGAAGAGCCGAACTCCTTGTCACGGACTGGAGCCTCGGCCGTCTGACTCGCGGGGAGGGGGGAGGTTTCAGAGAGGAACAACACATGAAATAAGTTCGAAAAAAGCAGAAGGCAAAAAGCAAATAAACACTCACAACATTTACACATAAATGTTTCAAGCAAAGGCCCACGACCCGAGTTCATTACACCCTAAAAACCCCCAGTGGGTGGGTGGACCTTTTACTTAACAGAATTTTCTACAAAGATTCTCAGGCATTCCCAGTGACGCATCGCAACGTCAATGTCTCCCTCCCCCCGCCGGCCTCCGGGTCCAGTGAAGCACCGGTGTCCTCTTCGGCTTCCGCATTGCTGTAGACGCACGTATCCTCTGAGCTGCCCTCCGGGTCGCGAAGAAGCAAGCCGTAGTCGTCACCATCCACGACTGCGCCGTCTTCCGTCCGCTCCGGATGGAACTCATCGTGGAAGGCGAACTCGACGATATAGCTGGCCCGGGAGGTGATCCGGCCGGCCTGCTCCTGCAGCAACTGCTCCAAGCCAGCGCGCTGACCCATCAGCACGTCCAGCTGAATATCCGGATGCCAAGACAACGCGACCCGGAGCGCCATCTTAGCACCGTCCCGGGCAGCGGAAACGCGCCAGTCGCTAAGGCGATCCGGGCCCATCTCCAACTAGCGCGCCAGGCGCGAGAAGCTACGCGGATGGACGGAGTCCGGCCACAGGGCCGCCATCATCGTGGTGCCGGCTCGGGACAGCCGCTCCATCTGCGTCCCCAAGACCCACAGCCGGGCCTCAGCAGCGGCAATGATCTCCGGGAAGGTCCAGGCCGTCAGTGGATCCGTCCCGGACCCAACAATGCCGGTCGGGTCGCGCTGATAGCGTTCGGCTTCCTTCGCAAGCCGCTGCATCTCCGGAAAGGCTCCTATAGCCAAAGAAGAAGCAAGTCAGAAGAGCAACAAGGAAGAAAGGGCCGGGTCCTGACCCGGCAAACAACGAAGAAGCAGGACTTACTGGAGAAAGACTCTTCCAGGTGTTGCGCCTCGAGCAACATACCATGTCACTCCCGCTCCAAGACACGGTCCCGCTCCCCGAGCGTCTTCTCCAAGTCAGCCGCCTTGGCAAGGGCCGCCTTTAGCTCGACGTCCTTGTCTTCGGCCACCTTCTCGGCTGCCTCACGGCAGCGAGCCTCGGCCTGGCGGGCCTCCTCAGCCGTGGTGGCCTACTGCCGCAGACGCTCCACCTTGGCCTGGAGCCGACCCTTGTGGTCAACCAGCTGGCCGCGTTGCTGGTCCGCCTCGACTAGGGCCTGCTGCGTCTCCACCACCTTGGCGGCCTCCGCCTTAACAAGCTCCACCTTGGCCTCGAGGCGGCTCTTGTGACCCGCCAGCTGCTCGTGCAGCTGGTTGGCCTCATCAAGAGACCGTTGGGCCGCGGCTGCCTCCGCCCTCGCCTGCGCCGCCTCGACGCCGAGACGGCCGGTATCAGCAACAAGCCAGTCATAATGATGACCAGCCCAGAACAGCTGGGTCCGCCAGGACAGCACCTCGGCTACGAAGAAGAAGAACTCAGTAGAAAGAAAGAATAAGAAAAGACTTAAGATTTGGCCCAACTATCACACAGTTGGCCCGAATCTCGGGGGCTACACCCAGTGGGTGCGCTAGCGCGCCCCCACTAGAAGAAAGAACACCAAAAAAGTACCTGCGGCGACGTGAAGCTCCTCCTCCTTGGCAGCAGGCTGCTCCTTGAGCTCCCGATGCTTGCCCAGGAGCCGGTTGAAGGCGGCAACCCGGAAGGCGTCAAGGTGCTGAAGATAAGACCAAAGTCAGGACAAGGACAACGCTCCTAAGGTTCGACCCAACTACTACATAGTTGGCCCGAACCTCGGGGGCTACACCCAGTGGGTGCGCTGGCGCGCCCCCACATAGATGAAATCACAAGAAAACAAGAAGAAAGAAGAACTTACCAAGACGGCGCAATCGGAAACCTGAAGAAAAAAGAAGAATGAGCAAGCAAAAGACAAGGCTGGCCCAAGAAATCGGGGCGCAAGCAAGAAACAAGACTTACCCCGACAATACTGGGACCGGGGTCGGCTTCCCGCGCCTCTTCTTTGCCGGCCTCCCAGGCTCGGCCGGATCCGCCGTGCGCTTCGAGGCCTGGGGTCGTGGCGCGATGCTGTCCTTTCCGTGCGGGCGGCTCAGCGCCGCCCCATGCGAGGACTCGGCTCCGCCCTCCTTGCCACCTCCCCCACCCAATGCCGCTACATCAACAACCTGCGTCAGTGTCGCCTACGCCGCAACGCGCCCAAATGATTCAAGACAAATGAAGAAGAGAAAGACTCAAAGCTTACCCGCGCGACGCCCAGCACCAGTGTCGGACTCGGCCACCTCCTCGCTGTCGTGAGCCGCGAGCTCCTCTGGTGCCACCGGCGCCACCTGCAACGGAGCCCGGGCGTAAGGATGCCGACTCGCGTTCAGAAGAATCTCCCGCGACGCATCGGGACGAATGAGAAGATGCACGACGGAAAAATAGCAAGACCAGACGCTCACCTACGGCGCTGGGTTCGCCTGGCTGTACGGCACCTTGCCGAATCACCAGTCATCTCCAAGGTTGGCCTTGGAGATGTCATTCACGCCTCGCGTGACCTGCTTCGCAGATAGCCGCGTCGACCCCATCCGGTTGGGGTCCTGATGCCCGATCTTCTCGCCGATGAGGCAGGAGCTCCTCTGAAGCGGGAGAACCCGGCGGGTGATGAACGCGGCGAGGAGGTCGGTGCCAGTGAGCCCCTCCTACATCCTCATCACCGTGACCCGCTCGCAGAGGTTAACGATCTCCTGCGACGGGCGCCGGAGCAAGTAGCCCCAGTTCGTTTTCGCCCACGGCGACGCGACGGCAAAGGGGGGAAGGTTGATGTGGTCAGCGCCATGATTGCAGACATAGAAGAAGGAGTTCTGCCACTTCTTGGCAGAATCCTCGAGCGGGATCTTGGGGAAGTCCGCCCCCGACTACTTCGAGATGACGGCGGCCCCGCAGTCGGCGAACTCCCCCGCCGACGGGCCCTGCTGCTTCAAGGAGAAGAGCGCGCCCAAAGATCAATGGTTGGCTTGACCCCCAGGTACCCTTCACACAGGGTCACGAAGCCGGAGAGCTGGATGATGGCACCGGCGCCAAGGTGGTGCGGCTGGAGCCCGAAGAACTCCAAGAACATGCGGAAGAAAGTGCTCGCCGGCAACCCGAAGCTGCGCTCGAAATGCGTGAGGAAGATGACGCGCTCCTGCCCCTCGGGCCGGGGCCTCTACTCGCCGCGCAGCCGACGGACAATGACGTTCGTCTCCCGCGGCAGGCGCCGCGAGGACCGAAGGTAGGTGATGTCGTCAGGGGTGACAGTCGAGCCCATCCAGGAGCCCGACGGCAGCGACACCACTGGAAGAGGAAGAAGAAGAAAGATGACGGATAAGATCTCGGCTCAAGGCCGCGGGCGCAGCTATGCGTCGGTGGCAAGAAGCAGAGCGAGAGCTGGGGGATAGGAGGGCGCGAGCGATAATAATGTCCGCCGCCCCTTGCCCCCCTCAATTTATAACCCTCGGTTCAAACGTGGGGGAGTGGGATCGTCTGCACGTGTTCGTTCCACTACCCCGCAATATGTGCGCACGTACACGCGCACTAACTGCACGGGGAAGGTCAACCGGCCCCCAGACGTCGCAATAAATCCACACGCGTGGCCAAGGGCGCGCGGCGGTGAGCCCCGGCCCGTCGCCCAGTCCCGTCACGCGCATGGCCTGCCAGGCCCCTCCGACTTCCGAGCACCACGTGGCACCTGTACGAAGCCCGAGGGATCGCCTCAAGATTTGAAAAACTCCTCGGTTCCCGCCACGGCCGGGATACCGCGATCCAGTTTTCGAGAAAACCGGCACACAATGGATGTTGCCGGACCCGGCGTTCGCAGATTCCGCCTTGCTCAAGAGGGAAGCTGCGAAGGCCCACTCATCCGAAGGCGACGAACCTTCACAGCTTCAGGGACTATTGTCGGGGGGATGAACCTCGGGCAGGCAACGGAACCCGGATCTATTTAAAAAATAGCGGGGCCCGCATCGCCCCGCAAACCGGCGCGCGCCAGGCCGGGTCGCTCGACCAGGCAAGGCTCACAACCTGGCCAAGACCCTCAACAAGGCAAGGTACGTCGACCCGACTGCAGCAGCTGGCGCAAGGCGATTCAACCCGGCGCAACAGTGGCTTAGCCAGCAAGCCAACCCACCCGTGGCGTCCAGGCAACCCAGCCACGGGTCAGCTCCCATCCCATCCAGGCCGTACGATGGGACGAGACCTCAATCACCGATGACCAAAACTACAGTGCTCCCGCCCATGCCTGTGGTCAGTCGGAGTGTGGCAACAGTGCCCCTTACCTACCCGCTGACTAGGGCTGGCATGTCAATAGTGTTCCCGCCCTCACCGTTGACGACAGCAAGGGGCGGCCTGATGAAGAACACTGTGCGCGGGTCGACTCGGCCATGCCATGATGATCGACAAGACGGTGCACAGTCCCCCTAGGCACGCGGGGCCCGCACCTAGGGGAACCCGGCGAACCACAAGCCCACAAGCGGGACCCAGCCCGGTACCCCAGACACCGACAATACAGACCCTCCGACTCGGCACATTACCATTGTAACCCTGGGTGGGTTGATCTATAAAACCCCCCAGGAGCCCACGCCTACGGGGGCAATGAAACAGATGCGAAGCAATACGAGATAAGCAAGCAGGCAAGATAGGACTAGCCACCGCATAGCAACACCAGGGAGAAGGAGCAGCCCAAGCCTTGGCCAGCCTCCTTCCTCCTCCATACAACTCCAGGAGCGACATTGTTCTATCGACCATCCAACTAAACTCGGCGGGACTAGGGGTGTTATCTCTCTGGAGAGCCCCGAACCTGGGTATGTCCAGCGTCCTGTGCCCGTGCATATCAACCTCGCCTCCGAAGGCCACCAGCGCCCTCGAGCCTCCTCCTCTCTTTAGCCATCCCTTGGCATCTGCCGTGCGCCCACCACGACAGTGGGGGGCGCGCCCCTATCTCCTAGGCCCCCTGGTGGCCCTCCGGTGCCCATCTTCTACTATATGAAGGCTTTTACCCTGGAAAAAAAATCATAGGCAAGCTTACGGGACGAAACTCTGCCGCCACGAGGCGGAACCTATCTAGGGCTCCGGTGGAGCTGTTCTGCCGGGGAAACTTCCCTCCAGGAGGGGGAAATCATCACCAACAATCCTCTTGTCGGGAGGGGATCAATCTCCATCAACATCTTAACCAGCACCATCTCCTCTCAAAACCCTAGTTCATCTCTTGTATCCAATCTTGTGTCAAAACCACAAATTTGTAAATGTGGGTTGCTAGTAGTGTTGATTACTCCTTGTAGTTGATGCTAATTGGTTTACTTGGTGGAAGATCATATGTTCAGATCCTTAATGCATATTAATACTCCTCTGATCATGAACATGAATATGCTTTGTGAGTAGTTACATTTGTTCCTGAGGACATGGGTGAAGTCTTGCTATTAGTAGTCATGTGAATTGTGTATTCGTTCAATATTTTGATGAGATGTAGGTTGTCTCTCCTCTAGTGGTGTTATGTGAACATCGACTACATGACATTCACCATTATTTGGGCCTAGAGGAAGGCATTGGGAAGTAATAAGTAGATGATGGGTTGCTAGAGTGACAGAAGCTTAAACACTAGTTTATGCGTTGCTTCGTAAGGGGCTGATTTGGATCCACTAGTTTCATGCCATGGTTAGGTTTACCTTAATACTTCTTTTGTAGTTGCAGATGATTGCTTTAGGGGTTAATCATAAGTGGGATGCTTGTCCAAGAAAGGGCAGTACCCAAGCACCTGTCCACCTACATATAAAAATATCAAAGTACCGAACGTGAATCATATGAGCGTGATGAAAACTAGCTTGACAATAATTCCCATGTGTCCTTGGGAGCGCTTTTATCATTATATTTAATTGTCCAGGGTTGCCTTTGCTGCAAAAAGGATTGGGCCACCTTGCTGCACCTTATTCACTTTCATTGCTTGTTACCCATTACAAATTATCTTATCACAAAACTATCTGTTACCTACAATTTCAGTGCTTGCAGAGAATACCTTACTGAAAACCACTTGTCATTTCCTTATGCTCCTCGTTGGGTTTGACACTCTTACTTCTCGAAAGGACTACTATAGATCCCCTATACTTGTGGGTCATCAGCCCTACGTCCACGGTGGCGCGCCATGAGCAGAGGAAGGGGAAGGAGGCCAGATGGGATGGGCCAGCAACAGTGCTAGTTGGGGCAAAGTGCACAATAACACTTTGCCCTTTTCCTTTTATTTTTTATTTCTCTTTGACTTTTATTCTTTATTTATTTTTTGTTTTGCATAGCTTTTATGTATTATTTGGTTTTTGTTGAACATGAAATTTGTTACATAATTATAGGGCAATATTTTTAGTTGGTATAATTAATTGCAAATTATTTTGAATAGAATACATATTTATTTAAATTAAAAAGTCCCATATAATTGCTACTAGAGTAGTTTTAAAATGTTTAGGGGCAATTTGAAATGTTGAAACATGTTGATTCTTTCATGACAAATACCTTGTGAATATTTGCAACCCAACCTACATTTTATTTTACCTTTTGAAAAATTTAATTATTCAACTTGCATTTTAAATTTGAATTTGAATTAGTTTTCAACTAATAGGTAATTTAGCTTAACCAAGGAGGTGACATGGCATCATTACTTAGAGTTTACTGTAGCTTAATTAGAGGGGTGTCACAAATCTCCTCCATTAAAAGAAATCTCGTCCCGAGATTTAAGAGGTGGAGTTAGGGGGAAGAATTGGTTACGAAATTCTAACGAGTCTTCTTGGTCTTGGTTTCTCTTCTCAAAGAGCTTAATTCTTTTCGTTGATGTCTTCATTTCACTGCATCAAGGGATCTTAATGAAGTTGTCATTCTTTCTTAAGAATCTCCATCGTACTTACGAATAGGACAAGAGGGGGAAACTTTATAGAGATGGGTGTCTGGAAGGTGGCATCTGGTAATTATCTTAGGGAATGAATGTAAGGTATTTCCCGAATTGGAACTTAGGAATTATATCGAGAGAAACATAATAAGGTGAAAGAAGTTCCAAACAAATAGGCAATAATTTAATGCCCAAGCTAGGCTGTGAATGGCGTTCAGATCAATGAGAATAAGTATTGCGTCTGATATCGGAACGAAACATTGTAAGGAAACTGGCTCATGAATTACATACGAAGCCAAGTGCAAAGGATACTTCAAAATCAAAGTTGTACATGAGAGTGAGGTTTTGATCAGGTGGAACTATGGTGAGTGTGGAGTACAGGTGGGATGGGTGGTGACCTCTTGCACGGTCATGATAGCCAGTCATGTCAGATGATAGTTTGTTAGCTATGTTGGCAACAACGTCGGTACTAGTGGCGGGGGATGAAGAGAAACATTTTCCTGCTCATTCAAATGAGGTGGACTAATAGGCAAAGTTCTCGTGCACCCGTGGTTACTGGAATATCGTCCACAATAGTAATAGGGTCTTAATAATAGAGTTGTACACCGAGGTGTTTTCATAAGTAGGGAATTAATACTGCTTAGATCTTATACATCATAAGAGAGGTTAAACAAACCAATGGAAAGGAAAATGTGATTATACACAAGTATTAGAGTATAACTTTTCCAAGGACAAGTAGAGCATGGTACACATGATAAGACTCCAAGTATGTAACCCTTTAGACAAAGGGGCAAGGAATTTGGAAGTTTGCCCATACAACAGTGTTTGGATAATTGATAAAGAAAAAATTGGCGTTGTGCTTCCAATGTTCTTGTTGATGATTGGAGTGCCACAGACATGCTTCGGGATAACATTGACATGGTCATCAGGTAAAGGTTGGACTTTGGATACCCAAAGGATCCATCAGGAACAACTTATAAAATAAGTCATACAATTTCCTCATGGCAGAATGGCTAACATTGCTAAACAAGATACTATATGGCAATAGATCCTTTGTCCAGGTGTGCTAGACATGACATCACCTTACCGGGTTACATAAAGATCAAAGTTACATTTTTTGGAGAATGCTCCAACCATCATGTCTAGCCGAGATTCAGATCTGATTACTGTTTGGATACCTCTGACTCAGGATGCTTGAGAAGAAAAGGGTTCAACACAAATTGAAGCAAAGATGTTGCAAGATTCTCGGGAAAGGTAATATTGAAGCAAGCTCCAAAACAAGAGTTCATCATTAACCATGGAGGAGATGAGGAGTGTGGCTGATGGGCACCGGTGACAACTCATCGAGATTTCCAAAAAGATGGATTTCCACGATTATGTGAACAAGGCAATAGCATTGGGCATACCATAGTATATAATGAAGTATGTTCAAGGAGAACATCCACAATCAAAAGTTGATCGAAAGTGCACCTAGAATTATAGACTAAGTTGCATGATCAATGTTAGAATGATGATTCAATAACCAACAGACTTAGAATGAAACAATCGACGATTAACTTCGAAGCAATAGGGTTGCTAGAAGTTTTGAAATTACACATCACACTCCATTTGTAGGTATTCCGGTTAGAAACAACACGGTGACCAAGAAAATAATGGTGGTGGCGATAAGTATCACTTGTATCAAGAATTATTAAGAGGTGGTGAAATTCCCATGACATCCTTGACATAAAATGTGGTAATACTCCAAGGTAGAACATAAAATAATTGGATAGTAAAGAGCTCCATAACATGATCCAGTTTGTGTCGAAAGGAAGGCAAGGCTGTTGTCGATGATAACACAAAATCATTGAGGGAAAAGGATAGTATTTCTCATCATGAATACAATTGACCTATTGGAAGAAATCAAAATATTGAAGACGATCATGACACATTTTGTCGAGAGGTTTCATGAAGATGTAATCGATAAGTGAGATGATCAAAGCAGACGGAATGGAGAATCTAAAGGTCATTGTAACCATAGATAAGATGCAATCTCATAATCAGAGTTACCTTTCAAGATGAAAAATACAATGTAGAAAGATCGACGTACGCTTAGTGCATTGTTGAAATTGTATTCCGGGGATGAAGGACTAGATAGCAAAGTCAAGCTTTTAGCATGACGATGATGACGTAGCCAATCGGCTGGAATGATGTGATTGAGTACAAACTTATAAGCAATGAAGACTATTAAGAGTTATTGAATCACAGTGCAGACTCAATTCACTTAGTGGTGTTCTTGAGCGACAAACAACTCAGAACCCCTGGAATGACCTAAACGGTAAGAAGTATTATTCCAGCAAGAGTTCATAAGAGGTAGTGTATGGCACGATATCCTCGAGATACGAGAGGGTGATACTCGAAGGTGGATCGAAATAGAGGTTGTACTGGTGTATTTATCTACAAGAGACAACTGCTTCTAACTTGTCGGACAAATGGAATCAAAGGAGAGCAGCATGGTTCGAACCACGATTGCAAATGAATGAATCATAGATACCAGATGAACTTATAACCAGGGATAATTATTCTTTTACGAGAAGCTTCCGTGGTAAGATCTACATCGTGGTCATGGGCATGAACGCAAAGGCTCAAGGTCGACTCCCACTTCTTCAATGCATAACCTTTCATACGCTTCTCAGTTATAAATTTTTGAGTCTAAAAGTTTACCTGGTGAAATACCAGAAGAGTATGAATAGTGAAAACCTTTAGATTCACATAGTTGGCAAAAGCATAGATTCTACCCATCCGGGCATTTTATGAACCTATACAACACATTTATAGAAGCAACATATATTAGCTCGAAAGCAGAGGCGTGGCGACACAGAGTAGATGATACAATTCCCTAGAGGCATTTGTATCAGGGGAAATTCATCAATCATATAGAACACGAAGTATATGTAGGTAGTAATCCATCAAAAGATCTGGTGGTCTACAATGAATCTAGTGTGAGTATCAATACTCAACCAGAAGAAGAAATAATGCAAAAAGATCAGATTATAGAAATATCTAAACCGACTTAGATGGGCAATCAATCAAGGTTTGATTTGCTGAGAACTGGCTCATGTCCGAAATGATGTCTGAGCCAGAAAGACGACTTATATGTTTGATCAATGATTACGAGTACTCACAGACATTTTGAATCATTAGGCTTAACATATTAATACTAAGGGATGCCAATGAAGATTGTTAAACATATGGAGTTTACCACAAGAGCAGTCGGGCAAGAAGAATCGCAAAAGCAGTAGGCTGCAAAGGATTCTTGGAAGATCGGATAGCTTTTGGAAGTATTTGGTGAGACACATGAACAACTGGGGGTGAACAAATCACCGGTAAGTGTGAGGAATTATTCATGGTGTATTCATCCGGAAAGGAGCTGCAAGGTAGTTTTCACCAAAGATTTTTGAAATATCGGAGATTATCTCAGGGTATCTTGTAATGACAAGAGCTACTGGAACGAATGTACGAATGACAAGTGTATGAAGTTATCCATAAGGATTTATCGGTGGCAGGGAATTGCAAAGGTGGTGGGCACAACAGTCTCCAGAAAACATCGAAGAGTGCTTCGGAATGTCTTCATATATCAAAGGACGACCTGGAATCAGTGGCTCTTCAGAATGATGGTGTTGCATGATCCTAGAGTTAGAGTTAGTAAAAAATTAACTCGAAGAGAAGAGTGATTAGAATCCCAGAGTAAAGGAGCAAAGTAAAAGATCCTAATCCCACCCATAGGTGATGTGGGCCCATAAGCTACACAACACAGCTAGTAAAATAGTTTTCTTTCAAGTCTAGACTCAACTTCGACCAAGAAGTGTGGAAGGGGTTCATATAGGCAGTCGTCTCTGATACCAACTTGTGACGCCCCGTTCAATCATGCACTAATCATACACGCAACTTGCACAATCAAGATCAGAGACTCACGGGAAGATATCACAACACAACTCTACAACACAAAGGATATAATTAAACCTTCACATTACAAGCCAGGGCCATGAGGACCCGAATACATAAGTCAACAAGCAAATATTATCTGAGTACAGACATAGTTAGACAAGTTTTGCCTTAAGAAGGCTAAGCAAAACAACACCACTACATCGAAAGGCACGTCCACCTGCGTGGGACCTCTGGAGTACTCCTGGACGACGGTCTCCACGTAGTAGACTTCACCAGGGTAACCTACATCCGCGGTGCTATCTTCTCTTGCAGCAACCGGGTCAAAAGAAAAGGTGTAGCAAAGCAACTGTGAGTACTCATCCAAAGTACTCGCAAAACTTACATCAGATCTACACTACATATGCATCGGTATCAATAAATGGGTTAGTATCTATGGACTAAACTGCAGAATGCCATAATAAGGAGAAGAAACTAATCCTATCGAAGACTACGTCTTCTGGCAGCCACCATCTTGAAGTAGTAGAAGAGAGTAGCTTATCTGGTATCATGTATCAATGTATATCAATAATCCTACCGGGAGATCATCTCCTCGTCTCCCTGTGAGAGAGAGATCACCGGGTTGTATCTGTCACATATCTGGGTGTGTTTTATCAAGTATCCGGCTTTAGTTGTAAGAGTCAGAATACAACTCCAAGTCGTCCTGTTATCATGGAGACGTCTATTTGAATATATTACTTCCCTGCAGGGGTGCACCGCATTACCCGATATGCTCAATCACCTCTGGCCGGACACACTTTCCTGGGTAATGCCCGGCCTTGGAATATCAACACGTCGCAGTACTACCTAGGCTCTCCAGAGAAGTCCGCACACTAGTCTACATCCTAAGCGCTTATGGGTCTTGGTCCCATCGCCCTTTGCACTCCCGCAGGTTGCCAGGATGGTTCGGCCTAGTCCTAGCTACCTCTTTATTCAAAGCAGGTGCTTACATGGACCACTAGCTACGTGCCACTCATTTGTGACATCTGAAAAGCTTTCAAGAGAATCGTACGACGCCAAGTGCCCATAACTCATGTCATGTGGCAGTTAGCGCGAAAAGGCCAGCGGCCTGCTCAGATCAAATACCCAATCTTGTTAAGTGTGTTATGATGAAGTAACTGCAGACACCGACCAGGGATCTGGCCCACCTCTCTCCTAGGAGGTCTCAACCCACCATGTTGCTCCGCCATAAAGAATCACTCGGGGGTCATCAGGAAAAATGTGCTTTCAGCCCCAAGTCCGTGAATCACTTGCGAGTACTCTATGAGCCGCGACTTTAATCATAACATGTACCATGTATAGTATGTATATGTATATATCTGTGATCACCGCCCGAAGGGATCACGGCTCGATAGTATAGCTTGGCAGATGGACAAGAATGTAGGGCCACTGATGGAATACTAGCATATCTATACTAAGCATATAGGATAACAGGTAATTATCAACAGTAGTTGCAAGGACAGGCTATGCAGTAGTATAGGATCAATGGTAAGGTAGTAACAGTAACACTACTCTAGTGCAAGCAGTAGAGGGAAAGAATAGGCAGTATCGGAATGATCAAGAGGGTTTTGCTTGCCTAGAAGCTCTGCTAAGAAGGAAGGTTCATCGATGTCGTAGTCATACTGGGCTCACCGGCAATCTCGGGGTCTACCGATAGAATAAAGAAGAGGGGTAAATAGATAAATAACGGATCAAACAGTTGCAGCACAATGCATGTCATGGTAGTATGTGATGATGATATGCTCTAACGCATCCCTAGGCATCTTAAAAGAAGGAAAACATATAGAAATGTTATCCCAGCTCCAGGTGTTCGGTATACTGATCCCGGGGTAAAATGCCAATGTTTACTATGTTAGAGGGGTGTGGCAGGTATGTCGATAGTATAATCAAATTTGTTATATTTTTCTAAGCAACTTTCACATATAAAGTTTTTTAATCCGAGTTATGGCTTATTTTATATGATTTTTCAAAAATTTAAATGATGTTCCTGAATTTTTGGATTTAATTTATTTCGAAATTATATTAAATATAAATTATAAGTGTACACAGAGAAGTGTACACAGCAGTGGGCATGGGAGGCTGACAGGTGGAGGTAGCCTACTACGTCAGTAGGTTAATAGTTGACCAGTTAGGGGGCCCACCTGCCATTTATTGGGGCCAGCCTAGTCAAGAGGTTGACTGGTCAATCTGACCAGTGGGTCCCATGTGTCAGTGTAACAATCTAATTAAAAGATTTTATTAATTTTAGATAAACTAACTAACTGGTGGGCTCAGCTTGTAAAACAGACACTAACTAACAGGGTTTAATTTAATCCAAGATTAATTAGTCACCGAGGGGGCCCACGCGTCAGTGATACAGGGATGTGGGTTAGTGGCCTGGGACTGATACATCTCCGTTGTATCTATAATTTTTGATTGTTTCATGCCAATATTATATGGCTTTTACATACTTTTGGCAACATTTTATTTTATTTTTTGGGACTAACATATTCATCTAGTGCCAAGTGCCAGTTCCTGTTTTTTTGCATGTTTTTTGTTTCGCAGAATATCCATATCAAACGAAGTTCAAATGCAATAAAATTCTACTGAGAATTATTTTAGAATATATGTGATTTTTGGGAAGTGGAATTGATACGTCTCCAACGTATTTATAATTTTTGATTGTTACATGCTATTATATTACCCGTTTTGGATGTTTATGGGCTTTACTCTACACTTTTATATCATTTTTGGGACTAACCTACTAACCGGAGGCCCAACCTAAATTGCTGTTTTTTTTGTCTATTTCAGTGTTTCGAAGAAAAGGAATATCAAACGGAGTCCAAACGGAATGAAACCTTCGGGAGCGATCTTTTTGGAACAAACGCAATCCAGGAGACTTGGAGTGGACGTTAAGAAGCAGCCGAGGCGGCCACGAGGCAGGAGGGCGTGCCCATGGGGGGTGGGTGCGCCCCCACCATCGTGGACCCCTCGTGGATCCCCTGACCGACCTCCTTCGCCTATATATACCTCCATACCCTGAAAACATTCAGGAGCACCACGAAACCCTATTTCCACCGCCACAACCTTTTGTACCCGCGAGATCCCATCTTGGAGCCTTTTTCGGCGCTCCGCCAGAGGGGGAATCGATCACGGAGGGCTTCTACATCATCGTCAAGGCCTCTCCGATGAGTTGTGAGTAGTTTACCATAGACCTTCGGGTCCATAGTTATTACCTAGATGGCTTCTTCTCTCTCTTTGAATCTCAATACAAAGTTCTCCTCGATCTTCTTAGAGATCTATTCGATGTAACTCTTTTTGCAGTGTGTTTGTCGAGATCCGATGAATTGTGGGTTTATGATCAAGTTTATCTATGAGAAATATATGAATCTCCTCTGAATTCTTTTATGTGTGATCGGTTATCTTTGCAAGTCTCTTTGAATTATCAGTTTGGTTTGGCCTACTAGATTGATCTTTCTTGCAATGGGAGAAGTGCTTAGCTTTGGGTTCAATCTTGCGGTGTCCTTTCCTAGTGACAGCAGGGGCAGCAAGGCACGTATTGTATTGTTGCCATCAAGGATAAAAAGATGTGGTTTATATCATATTGCTTGAGTTTATCCCTCTACATCATGTCATCTTGCCTAATGTGTTACTCTGTTCTTATGAACTTAATACTCTAGATGCATGCTGGATAGCAATCGATGTGTGGAGTAATAGTAGTCGATGCAGGCAGGAGTCGGTCTACTTGTTGCGGACGTGATGCCTATATACATGATCATGCCTAAATAATCTCATAACTATGCACTTTTCTATCAATTGCTCGACAGTAATTTGTTCACCCACTGTAATACTTATGCTATCTTGAGAGAAGCCACTAGTGAAACCTATGGCCCCCGAGTCTATTTTCCATCATATAAGTTTCTAATCTACTTTATTTTGCAATCTTTACTTTTCAATCTATATCATAAAAATACCAAAAATATTTATCTTATCTTTTTATCTCTATCATATCTCACTTTCGCAAGTGGCCGTGATGGGATTGACAACCCCTTTATCGCGTTGGTTGCGTGGTTCTTGTTTGTTTGTGTAGGTATGAGGGACTCATGTGGAGCCTCCTACTGGATTGATACCTCGGTTCTCAAAAACTGAGGGAAATACTTACGCTACTTTGCTGCATCACCCTTTCCTCTTCAAGGGAAAACCATTGCAGTGCTCAAGAGGTAGCAAGAAGGATTTCTGGCGCCGTTACCGGGAAGGTCTTCGCTCAAGTCAAGACATACCAAGTACCCATCACAAACTCATCTCCCTCGCATTACACTATTTGCCATTTGCCTCTCGTTTTCCTCTCCCCCACTTCACCCTTGCCGTTTTATTCACCCTCTCTTTTCCGTTTGCCTCTTTTTCGCTTGCTTCTTGTGTGCTTGCGTGTTGGATTTCTTGTCACGATGGCTCAAGATAATACTAAATTGTTTGACTTTTCCAATACCAACAACAATAATTTCCATAGCACTCCGATTGCTCCTCTTAACGATGCTGAATCTTGTGAAATCAATGCTGCTTTGTTGAATCTTGTTATGAAAGATCAATTCTCCGGCCTTCCTAGTGAAGATGCCGCTACTCATCTAAACAACTTTGTTGATTTGTGTGATATGCAAAAGAAGAAAGATATGGATAATGATATTGTTAAATTGAAGTTATTTTTGTTTTCACTTAGAGGTCGTGCTAAAACTTGGTTTTCATCTTTGCCTAAAAATAGTATTGATTTTTGGAATAAGAACAAAGATGCTTTTATATCTAAGTATTTTCCTCCCGCTAAGATCATCTCCCTTAGGAACGATATTATGAATTTTAAGCAACTTGATCATGAACATGTTGCACAATCTTGGGAGAGGATGAAATTAATAATTCGCAATTGCCCTACTCATGGATTAAATTTATGGATGATCATACAAATTTTTTATGCCGGATTGAATTTTGCTTCTAGAAATCTTTTAGAATCGGCCGCGGGAGGCACTTTTATGGAAATCACTTTAGGAGAAGCTACTAAACTGCTAGATAATATTATGGTTAATTATTCTCATTGGCACACCGAAACATCTACTAGTAAAAAAGTTCATGCGATAGAAGAGATTAATGTTTTGAGTGGAAAGATGGATGAACTTATGAAATTGTTTGCTAATAAGAGTGCTCCTAGTGATCCCAATGATATGCCTTTGTCTACTTTGATTGATAATAATAATGAATCTATGGATGTGAATTTTGTTGGTAGGAATAATTTTGGTAACAACGCGTATAGAGGAAACTTTAATCCTAGGCCGTTCCCTAGTAATTCCTCTAATAATTATGGTAATTCCTACAACAACTCTTATGGAAATTTTAATAATATGCCCTCTGATTTTGAGAATAGTGTTAAGGAATTTATGATCTCTCAAAATAATTTCAATTCTTTGCTTGAAGAAAAATTGCTTAAAGTTAATGAATTGGCTAGGAACGTGGATAGAATTTCTCTTGATGTTGATTCTTTGAAACTTAGATCTATTCCACCTAAGCATGATATCAATGAGTCTCTCAAAGCCATGAGAATTTCCATTGATGAGTGCAAAGAAAGAACCGCTATGATGCGTGCTAAGAAAGATTGCTTTGTAAAAGCATGTTCTTCTAGTCTCCATGAAAATAATGATGAAGATCTAAAAGTAATTGATGTGTCCCCTATTAAATCTTTGTTTTGCAATATGAATCTTGATAATGATGGGACTGGAGATGAGTCAACTCTAGTTAAAAGGTGTCCCAATGATTTGGAGTTTTTAGATCTTGATGCTAAATTTGGTAAAAGTGGGATTGGAGAGGTCAAATCTTTAAATAGAAATAAACCCACTATTTTGGATTTAAAGGAATTTAATAATGATAATTGTTCTTTAGTAGATTGTATTTCCTTGTTGCAATCCGTGTTAAATTCTCCTCATGCTTATAGTCAAAATAAAGCTTTTACCAAACATATCTTTGATGCTTTGATGCAATCTTATGAAGAAAAACTTGAATGGGAAGTTTCTATCCCTAGAAAAATTTATGATGAGTGGGAACCTACTATTAAAATTAAAATTAAAGATCATGAATGCTATGCTTTGTGTGATTTGGGTGCTAGTGTTTCCACGATTCCAAAAACTTTATGTGATGTGTTAGATTTCCGTGAATTTGATGATTGCTCTTTAAACTTGCACCTTGCAGATTCCACTATTAAGAAACCTATGGGAAGGAATAATGATGTTCTTATTGTTGCAAATAGGGATTATGTGGCCGTAGATTTTATTGTTCTTGATATAGATTAAAGTTTTTCATGTCCTATTATTCTTGGTAGACCATTCCTTAGAATGATTGGTGCAATTATTGATATGAAGGAAGGAAATATTAGATTCCAATTTCCATTAAGGAAAGGCATGGAACACTTTCCTAGAAAGAAAATCAAATTGCCTTATGAATCTATTATGTGAGCCACTTATGAATTGAATACCAAAGATGGCAATACTTAGATATATTCTCGCTTTTATGCCTAGCTAGGGGCGTTAAATGATAGCGTTTGTTGGGAGGCAACCCAATTTTATTTTTGTTCCTTGCTTTTTTCTCCTGTTTAGTAATAAATAAATCATCTAGCTTTTGTTTAGAAGTGGTTTTATGTTTTAATTAGTGTTTTTTCCAAGTAGAACATACAGGATAACCTACGGTGAAAGTTAATTTGATCTTGCTGAAAAATAGAAAATTTTACGCGCACGAGAATAATTTTAATAAATCACAGAAATGTGATTTTTAGTTTATGCTTATTGAAGTAGATCAATAGACAAATTTACCAGGACTTCCTATTTTGGTAGGATTTTTAGAGTTCCAGAAGTATTCGAAAGTTACAGATTGCTACTGACTGTTCTGTTTTTGACAGATTCTGTTTTTCGTGTGTTTTTT
>NC_041391.1:478189316-478201033 GCF_002162155.2 Triticum dicoccoides | reverse complement strand
GTATGAGCCATAGAGAAGTTGGAATACAGTAGGTTTAACACCAATATAAATAAATAATGAGTTCATTACAATACCTTAAGTGGTGGTTTTTCTTTCTTGCACTAACGGAGCTCATGAGATTTCCTGTTGAGTTTTGTGTTGTGAAGTTTTCAAGTTTTGGGTAAAGATTTGATGGACTATGGAATAAGGAGTGACAATAGCCTAAGATTGGGGATGCCCATGGCACCCCAAGGTAATGCAAGGACAACCAAAAGCCTAAGCTTGGGGATGCCCCGGAAGGCATCCCCTCTTTCGTCTTCGTCTATCGGTAACTTTACTTGGAGCTATATTTTTATTCACCACATGATATGTGTTTTTCTTGGAGCGTCTTGTATGATAGGAATCTTTGCTTTTTAGTTTACCACAATCATACCAGCTGTACACACCTTTTGGGAGAGACACACATGATTCGGAATTTATTAGAATACTCTATGTGCTTCACTTATATCTTTTGAGCTAGACCATTTTGCTCTAGTGCTTCACTTATATCTTTTTAGAGCACGGCGGTGGTTTTATTTTGTAGAAACTATTGATCTCTCATGATTCACTTTATATTATTTTGAGAGTCTCTTAGAACAACATGGTATTTTCTATGGTTATAAAATTGGTCCTGGAATGATGGGCATCCAAGTTGGGTATAATAAAAACTATCATAGAAAATGAATTGGATGCTATGATCAATTTGATGCTTGATATTTGTTTTGAGATATGAAGATGGTGATATTAGAGTCATGCTAGTTAGGTAGTTGTGAATTTAAGAAATACTTGTGTTGAAGTTGGCAAGTCTCGTAGCATGCACGTATGATAAAAGTTGTGTAACAAATTTGTAGCATGGGGTGCTCTTTAGATTGCCTTCCTTATGAGTGGAGGTCGGGATCACGCGATGGTTAACTCCTACCAACCCTTCCCCTAGGATCATGCGTAGTAGTACTTTGCTTCGAGGGCTAATAAACTTTTGCAATAAGTATATGAGTTCTTTATGACTAATGTGAGTCCATGGGTTATACACACTCTTACCCTTCCATCCTTGCTAGCCTCTATGGTACCGTGCATTGCCCTTTCTCACCTTGAGAGTTGGTGCAAAGTTCGCCGGTGCATCCAAACCCCGTGATACGATACGCTCTATCACACATAAACCTCCTT
This sequence comes from Triticum dicoccoides, assembly GCF_002162155.2. NCBI lineage: Eukaryota > Viridiplantae > Streptophyta > Magnoliopsida > Poales > Poaceae > Triticum > Triticum dicoccoides. The sequence continues at coordinate 478,199,851 of NC_041391.1, read as the reverse complement.
ATATCTTCCTCAAAATAGCCGCCATACCTACCTATTATGGCATTTCCATAGCCATTCCGAGATATATTGCCATGCAACTTTCCATCGTTCCGTTTATCATGACACGTTTCATCATTGTCATATTGTTTTTGCATGATCATGTAGTTGACATCATATTTGTGGCAAATCCACCTTCATAATTTTTTCATACATGTCGCTCTTGATTCATTGCATATCCCGATACACCGCCGGAGGCATTCATATAGAGTCATATTTTGTTCTAGTATCGAGTTGTAATCCATGAGTTGTAAGTAAATAGAAGTGTGATGATCATCATTATTAGAGCTTTGTCCCTTGAAAAAAAAGGCCAAAAATGCGCAAAAAAAGAAAGGCCAAATAAAAAAAGAAGGGCCCAAAAATAAATAAATAAATAAATAAAGGGGACAATGTTACTATCTTTTCCACACTTGTGCTTCAAAGTAGCACCATGATCTTCATTATAGAGAGTCTCCTATGTTGTCACTTTCATATACAAGTGGGAATTTTTCATTATAGAACTTGGCTTGTATATTCCAACAATGGGCTTCCTCAAAATGCCCTAGATCTTCGTGAGCAAGCAAGTTGGACGCACACCCACTTAGTTTCTTCTGTTGAGCTTTCATACATTTATAGCTCTAGCGCATCCGTTGCATGGCAATCCCTACTCCTCATATTGACATCAATTGATGGGCATCTCCATAGCCCGTTGATTAGCCTCGTCAACGTGAGACTTTCTCCTTTTCTGTCTTCTCCACACAACCCCCATCATCATATTCTATTCCACCCATAGTGCCATATCCATGGCTTGCGCTCATGTATTGCGTAAGAGTTAAAAAAGCTGAAGCGCGTTAAAAAGTATGAACCAATTGCTTGGCTGAAACTGGGGTTGTGCATGATGGAAGTATTTTGTGTGACGAAAATGAAACATAGCCTAACTATATGATTTTGTAGGGATAAGCTTTCTTTGGCCATGTTATTTTGAGAAGACATGATTACTTGTTAGTATGCTTGAAGTATTACTATTTTTATGTCAATATGAACTTTTATCTTGAATCATTTGGATCTGAACATTCATGTCACAATAAAGAAAATTACATTGAGAAATATGCTTGGTAGCATTCCACATCAAAAATTATGTTTTTATCATTTACCTACTCGAGGACGAGCATGAATTAAGCTTGGGGATGCTTGATACGTCTCCAACGTATCTATAATTTTTGATTGTTCCATGCTATTATATTACCCGTTTTGGATGTTTATGGGCTTTACTCTACACTTTTATATCATTTTTGGGACTAACCTACTAACCGGAGGCCCAGCCCAAATTGATGTTTTTTTCCTATTTCAGTGTTTCGAAGAAAAGGAATATCAAACGGAGTCCAAACGGAATGAAACCTTCAGGAGCGATCTTTTTGGAACAAACACAATCCATGAGACTTGGACTGGATGTCAAGAAGCAGCCGAGGCGGCCACGAGGTAGGAGGGCGCGCCCTAAGGGGTGGGCTCGCCCCCCATCCTCGTGGGCCCATCGTGGCTCCCCTAACCGACCTCCTTCGCCTATATATACCTCCATACCCTGAAAACATCCAGGAGCACCACGAAGCCCTATTTCCACCGCTACAACCTTCTGTACCTGCGAAATCCCATCTTGGAGCCTTTTCCGGCGCTCTGCCGGAGGGGGAATCTATCACGGAGGGCTTCTACATCGTCGTCAAGGCTTCTCCGATGAGTAGTGAGTAGTTTACCACAGACCTTCGGGTCCACAGTTAATAGCTATATGGCTTCTTCTCTCTCTTTGAATCTCAATACAAAGTTCTCCTCAATCTTCTTGGAGATCTATTTGATGTAACTCTTTTTGCGGTGTGTTTGTCGAGATCTGATCAATTGTGAGTTTATGATCAAGTTTATTGATGAGAAATATTTGAATCTCCTCTGAATTCTTTTATGTGTGATTGGTTATCTTTGCAAGTCTCTTTGAATTATCAGTTTGGTTTGGCCTACTAGATTGATCTTTCTTGCAATGTGAGAAGTGCTTAGCTTTGGGTTCAATCTTGCGGTGTACTTTCCCAGTGACAGCAGGGGCAGCAAGGCACGTATTGTATTTTTGCCATCGAGGATAAAAAGATGGGGTTTATATCATATTTCTTGAGTTTATCCCTCTACATCATGTCATCTTGCCTAATGCGTTACTCTGTTCTTATGAACTTAATACTCTAGATGCATGCTGGATAGCTGTCGATGTGTGGAGTAATAGTAGTAGATGCAGGCAGGAGTCGGTCTACTTGTCGCGGACGTGATGCCTATATACATGATCACGCCTAGATAAACTCATAACTATGCACTTTTATATCAATCGCTCGACAGTAATTTGTTCACCCACCGTAATACTTATGCTATCTTGAGAGAAGCCACTAGTGAAACCTATGCCCCCCGGGTCTATTTTCCATCATATAAGTTTCTGATCTACTTTATTTTGCAATCTTTACTTTTCAATCTACATCATAAAAGTTCCAAAAATATTTATCTTATCTTTTTATCTCTATCAGATCTCACTTTTGCAAGTGACCATGAAGGGATTAACAACCCATTTATCGCATTGGTTGTGAGGTTCTTGTTTGTTTGTGTAGGTACGAGGGACTCGTGTGGAGCGTCCTACTGGATTGATACCTTGGTTCTCAAAAACTAAGCGAAATACTTATGCTACTTTGCTGCATCACCCTTTCCTCTTCAAGGAAAAACAAACGCAGTGCTCAAGAGGTAGCGGGAATCAACACAAAAGAAGGCCCACAGCCCCCATGAGACACCATGGTGCGCCCCAGGGCCCATGCGCATAGTGGTGGGTTGTGGTCAACTCGTAAGGCGGTTTCTTCTCTCCTTCGGGCGCACGGAAGTTTATATCCGGGGGCAAATCATGTTAAAATCTCAGCGCAATGGTTGTTACGGATCTCCGGATATTTAAGAAATAGTTTTTGGCCAGATCGGGGGAACGCGAAACAGAAGATAACAGAGAGAGATCCAATCTCGGAGGGGCTCTCGCCCCTCCGCCGCCATGGAGGCCATGGACCAGAGGGGAAACCCTCCTCCCATCTAGGGGGAGGCCAAGGAAGAAGAAGAAGGAGGGAGGCTCTCTCCCCCCTCTCTCCCGATGGCGCCGGAGTGCCGCCGGGGCTAGGATCGTGACAACGATCTCATCAACAGCCTTGCTACCATCAACACCAACTATCTCCCCCTCTATGCAGCGGTGTAACACCTCTTTTCCCTGTTGTAATCTTTACTTAAACATGGTGCTCAACACTATATATTATTTACCATTGATATGTGGTCATCTATGATGTTTGAGTCGATCCGTTTTGTCCTATGGGTTTATAGATGATCATGGTTGGTTTGAGTTGTATATTTTATTTTGGTGCTATCCTATGGTGCCCTTCGTGTCGCGCAAACGTGAGGGATCCCTGTTGTAGGGTGTTGCAATACACTCATGATTCTTTTATGGTGGGTGGCATGAGTGACAGAAGCACAAACCCGAGTAAGGGGGTTGTTGCCTATGGGATAAAGAGGACTTGATACTTAATTCTATGGTTGGATTTTACCTTAATGATCTTTGGTAGTTGCAGATGCTTGCTCGAGTTTCAATCATAAGTGCCTATGATCCAAGTACGAAAAGTATGTTAGCTCATGCCTCTCCCTCATATAAAATTGCAACAATGATTAATGATTTAGTTATCGATCACCCAGGGACAAATGACTTTCCTGTGTGACAAATGCTATCTGCTTTTATTGTCTTGCATTTTATCCATAGTTTTATTCTCGCAAAGTACTTCTAGTATTATTTTTGTTCTAGGTAAAGCAAATGTTAAGTGTGCGTAGAGTTGTATTAGTGGTCGATAGAACTTGGGAGGATATAGATTCTACCTTTAGCTCCTCTTTGGGTTCAACACCCTTATTTATTGAAAAAGGCTACAAACAATCCCGTATACTTGTGGGTTATCAAGTCCTTTTCCTGGCGCCGTTGCCGGGGAGCAATAGCATGTTGTGAATATTCTTGTGTGTGCTTGTTTGCTTTGTCTATAGGTAGTTTTTATTTTCTGTTACAAGTTGTTCTCTATCTTTAGTTATAGATACGGAACACGAAATACCAAAAAAATAGTTGTAATTGCTACTCATGGAGATAGGAACCTGCTAAAACCCTCGATGCTCAATATGTGAAAAATATTAAACAATACTTTGATAATCCCAAGAAAACCCCATTCAACTTGCTAATGGGAGACACATTGGATCAACGTGAATACTTTAGGGATTATTGCTTGACTCAAAAAGGGAAACTGTTATGGGATCAAACTCATATGCTGCATTAGTATGCTCGGGAACTATGCTTGGTATATGATTATACTTGTTGCTCTAGGATGAAGGCTCCACACCTTCCCTTTTCATGCAAATTTAGTGATACTGAAACCTTGGCTTCTTATGCTAATGGTAGATATGATTACTATGATGTGGAACGAATAGAAGATTTCATTGCTTTTAAGAGTGCTTATGAAATTGAATCTTTCTTTGAAAAGTATGAAGATTTTGATGATGCTATTTATAGACCTGAAAATTTTGCTATACTTAAATATTGCTATGAGAATTATAAATACAATTACGATATTCATGTGTTTATTGAGAAAGTCTCCGCTTTCCAAGAAGAGACTATTTTGCAGGAAACTATGGAAGAAGAAATTGATGAAACTGTGAGCTCATTAGATGAAAAAGATGATGAGAGCGAAGAACAAAAGGAGGAAGAGTGGATTAGCTACCCATCCCCACCTTCTAATGAGAGTAACTCTTTAATTCATACATTGTTTAATTTCCCTTCGTGCTTGCAGAAGGATGAATGCTGATGATTGCTATGATCCCGTTGATTCATTTGAAATATCCCTTTTTTATGAACTGGATTATTGCTATGCTTGTGGACGAGATGCCAATATGAATTGTGCTTATGGAGATGAACTTGCTATAGTTCCTTATGTTAAGAATGAAATGTTGCTATTGCACCCAAACATGCACATGATGATTTTGATGAATATAATATGCATGTGCTTGTTGCTCCTACTTGCAATTATTATGAGAGAGGAACTACATCTCCACCTCTCTATGTTTCCAACACTATAAAATTGCAAGAAACTAATTATGCTATGAATTGGCCTTTATTTGATGTTCATGAATTGTTCTTTTATGACATGCCGATGCATAGGAAGAGAGTTCGACTTTGTCATTGCATGATATATGTTGCTTTGTGCTCACTACTAAATTACAAATCATTGCTAGTTAAAATTAGCTTTGATATACCTTAGGATCAAGGTGGATCGATTACTTGAGCACTTTATGCCTAGCTTAATGGCTTTAAAGAAAGTGCTGCCAGGGAGACAACCCAGAAGTTTTAGAGAGTCATTTTATTCTGTTGTGTGCTTTTATAAATTTTAAAAACACAAAAAATATAGAGGGGAACCTAACACTTTTTCAAAAAGAAAAGTGAAAGTGAGAGAGACGAGCATTGTTAAATTGGGGGAGCTCCTTCAACTTTGTTCATGCCCATGGAAACTTTGTGAATCTCGATTACAGAAAATTTTCAACAAAAATAATTATCCCCTTGTACAAATCCATTGTATTATAAAATAATGTGCCAACATTTGCCTTTAGGAAGATTAGATAGCTTGTTGGTATGCGCGGTGCAAAAACAAAAACTTTGGCTATAGTGCGTGAATTTTCATTTTTTACTAGAACGTCAAAAGTTTCTGAAAATTTTACACCGTACTGCTATGCAAATTGTTTATTTTTCCTAATTTTTCAGAAATTTTGGAGTTACACAAGTATGGTCAATGTTCAGATTGCTACATACTGTCCTGTTTTTGACAGATTCTGTTTTTTATGCATTGTTTTGCTTGTTTTGATGAAACTATTGATTGTATCGATGGTATAAGCCATGGAGAAGTTCTAATGCAATAAAAAGATGAATGGGTTTGCAACAATGCTTAAAGTAGTGATTTGCATTATTATACTAACGGATCTCACGAGTTTCCTGTTGAGTTTTGTGTGGATGAAGTGTTCAAAGATCGAGGAGGTCTCAATATGAGGAGAAGGAGGAGAGGAAAGAGTTCAAGCTTGGGTATGATGAAGGCACCCCAAGTAAATATCCAAGGATACTCAAGCGTCTAACCTTGGGGATGCCCCGGAAGGCATCCCATCTTTCTTCAACAAGTATCAGTATGTTTTCGTTTTCGTTTCTTTCACGTGATATGCGTAAATCTTGGAGCGTCTTTTGTGTTTAATTTTCACTTTTATTTTATGCACCATGCTGGTATGGGATACTCCATGGTTGATTTATAGAATGCTCATTGAACTTCGCTTATATCATTTGAGTATGGCTTTATGGAATGCTTCATGTGCTTCACTTATATCATTTGAAGTTTGGATCGCCTGTTTCTCTTCACATGGAAAACCGTTACTTGTAGAATGCTCTTTTGCTTGACTCATATTTATTAGGGCATGATCTTTTGTAGAAAGAATCAAACTCTTGCTTCACTTATATCTATTTAGAGAGTCGACATGAATTGGTCAATTGCATGGTTAGTCATAAAATCCTACATAAAACTTGTGGATCACTGAATATGATATGTTTGATTCCTTGCAATAGTTTTGTGATATAGAGATGATAATATGTGGGAGGTACTAGTAAATGCTTGTGGTTAGTAGGAATATTGATGTTAAGGTTTGTGATTCCCGAAGCATGCACGTATAGTCTGTCGTTATGCTATGAAGTTGGAGCATGGTTTAATATTGATTGTCTTCCTTTGTGTAGAGGTCGGGGGCGCGCGATGGTTAACTCCTACCAACCTCCCCCCTAGGGGCATGGGTAGTAGTACTTTTCTTCGAGGGCAAATAAACTTTCGTAATAAGTATATGAGTTCTTTATGACTAATTTGAGTCCATGGATTATACGCACTCTTACCTTTCCGCAATTTGCTTGCCTCTACGGTACCGTGCATTGCCCTTTCTCACCTCGAGAGTTGGTGCAAACTTCGCCGGTGCATCCAAACCCCATGATATGATACACTCTATCACACATAAGCCTTGTTATATCTTCCTCAAAACATCCACCATACCTACCTATCATGGCATTTCCATAGTCATTCCGAGATATATTGCCATGCAACTTCCACCGCTTCTGTTGTGATGACTTGAGCATTCATTGTCATATTGCTTTGCATGATCGTAAGATAGCTAACATGATATTTCCATGGCTTGTCCGTTTTTTGATATCTTTGCTGCGCTAGATCATTCCACATCCCGGTACACTGCCAGAGGCATTCATATAGAGTCATACTTTGTTCTAGGTATCGACTTGTAATATTGAGTTGTAAGTAAATAGAAGTGTGATGATCATCATTATTCATTATTAGAGCATGTTCCAGTGAATAAAGGATGATGGATACCATGATTCCCCCACAAGTTGGGATGAGACTCCGGACAAAAAGAAAAAAGAGTAAAAAAGAAAAGGAAAGAAAAAACAAAGAAGAAAGAGAAGGGGCGTGCTAATTCCACACTTGTGCTTCAATGTAGCACCATGTTTTTCATATAAAGAGTCTCCTATGTTAAAACTTTCATATACTAGTGGGTATTTTTCATTAAAGAGTTTGATGCACACCCACTTAGTTTTCATATTGGGCTTTCATACAATTATAACTCTTAGTGCATTCGTTGCATGGCAATCCCTACTCCTCGCATTGATATCAATTGATGGGCATTTCCATAGCCCGTTGATTATCCGCATCGATGTGATTCTTACTTTTTTGTCTTCTCCAAATTAAACTCTACCATCGTATTCTATTCCACCCATAGTCCTATATCCATGGCTTGTGCTCATGTATTGTGTCGGAGTTAAAAAAGCTGAAGCACCTTAAAAAGTACGAACCGATTGCTTGGCTGACACCAGGGTGGTACATGATAAATACTTTGTGTTAAGTAGACAGAGCATGACATGACTATATGATTTTGTAGGGATACGTTCTTTAGCATTGATATTTTCAAAGACATGATTATTTGTTGGGATGCCTGAGTATTAATGTCTTTATGTCAACTTATAGACTATTGCTTTGAATCACTCATGTATTACATGCCATGATTAAACTTATGATCAAGATTATGCTAGGCAACATTCTACATAAAAAATAATCTTTTTATCATTTACCTACTCGAGGACAAGCAGGAATTAAGCTTGGGGATGCTAATACGTCTCCGTCGTATCTATAATTTTTGATTGTTTCATGCCAATAGTATACAACTTTTACATACTTTTGGCAACATTTTATATTATTTTTTTGGGACTAAGATATTGATCCAGTGCCCAGTGTGGGTTCGTATTTGTTGCATGTTTTTTGTTTCGCAGAATATCCATATCAAACAAAGTCCAAACACAATAAATTTTTACAAAGAATTATTTTGGAATATATGTGATTTTTGGGAGGTAGAATCAACGCAAATGGAGGCCCACATCCCCCATGAGACACCAGGGCTTGCCCCAGGGCCCATTCGCACAGTGGTGGGTTGTGGTCACCTCGTAAGGTGGTTGCTACTCTCCTTCGGGTGCAAGGAAACTTATATCCGGGAAAAATCATGTTAGAATATCAACGGAATATGAGTTACGGATCTCTAGATATTAAAGAAACGGTTTTCGGCCAGATTGGGGGAACGCGAAACAGAAGATAGCAGAGAGAGAGATCCAATCTTGGAGGGGCTCTCACCCCTCCGCCGCCATGGAGGCCATGGACCACAGGGGAAACCCTCCTCCCATCTAGGGGGAGGCCAAGGAAGAAGAAGAAGAAGAAGGGAGGCTCTCTCCCCCCTTTCTTTCGATGGTGTTGGAGTGCCGCCGGGGCTAGGATCATGACAGCGATCTACATCAACAGCCTTGCTACCGTAAACACCAACTTTCTCCCCCTCTATGCAGTGGTGTAACACCTCTTTTCCTTGCTGTAATCTCTACTTAAACATGGTGCTCAACACTATATTTTATTTCCCATTGATATGTGGTTATCCTATGATGTTTTAGTAGATCCGTTTTGTCCTATGAGTTGATAGATGATCATGATTGGTTTGAGTTGTATATTTTATTTTGGTGTTGTCCTACGGTGCCCTCCGTGTCACGCAAACGTGAGGGTTCCCTGTTGTAGGGCATTGTAATATTTTCATGATTCTTTTGTGGTGGGTGGTGTGAGTGGCAGAAGCACAAACCCGAGTACGGGGGTTGTTGCATATGGGATAAAGAGGAATTGATACTTAATGCTATGGTTGGATTTTACCTTAATGATCTTTGGTAGTTGTGGATGCATGCTAGAGTTCCAAGCATAAGTGTATATGATACAAGTACAGAAAGTATGTTAGATGATGTCTCTCCCTCATATAAAATTGCAACAATGATTACCGGTTTAGTTATCGATCACCTAGGGACAAATGACTTTCTTGTGTGACAAAAGTTATCTACTTTTATTGTCTTGAATTTTATCCATTGTTTTATTCTCGCAAAGTACTTCTAGTTTTATTTTTGTTCTAGGTAAAGCAAACTTTAAATGTGCGTAGAGTTGTATCAGTGGTCGATAGAACTTGAAAGAATGTAAATTCTACCATTAGCTCCTCGTTGGGTTCGACACTCTTATTTATCAAAAAAGGCTACAAATGATCCCCTATACTTGTGGGTTACCAGGGACCACCTGGCAGTGGCCAAGGGCGAAGGCACGCCAGCGACGGCACTCCGGCGAGGCGGGTCGTGGTGGTGGTGGCTGGAAAATGGTCTCCGACGAGCATTTGAACGGTGGAGCGGTGCGTCCGAACGCGGGCGTGATGCCCCATCGAGTGGTGGCTGCAGCGTGGCCGGAGACAGCTGGAGTCAATGATGGCGAAGGATGAGATGGTGGCCGGACAGTGTTAGGGGAGTGGCAGCAGTGTGCGGGCGCAGGTAACAGTAGTCACGGGCGCTAGCGAGCAGCGCAACACGGCTGCAGGGAGCAGGGGTGCGGCGGGCGAGCAGCAGGCAGAAGGGCGCCGGGGCGTGGAGCTCGCCAGCCATGGCAGCAGTGGAGCTTGGCCTCGAGCAGGGCTACGGCTACAGGGGCTAAAGCACACTAGCAAGAGAGCGTAAACACCGGTGCTCACCGTGGGAGCACGCGGGGGCTCGGTGGGGGCTTTGGAGCAGCAGGGGCGGCGGAATCGACGGATATGCACCGGTGGACAACGGGGAAGAAGACGGCGATGAGGAGCTCATTGCAGAGGCATTGAGCTCCAAAGGGTGGCCTCGGGCGTCGTAGGAGACAGTAGTGGAGCTAGTGGACACGGCGGAGCGGAGAGGGGTGGTCGGTGGCCATGGCGTCGACGAGGCACGACGACGGACACGCTCGGGTTCGCGCTAGGGGAGGAGATCTGGGGGAGAGGGGAAGGAGTGGGGATGAGTGGGGCTAGGGTTAGCACTAGGGGGTTCGCCGGTG
>NC_041391.1:478155320-478189051 GCF_002162155.2 Triticum dicoccoides | reverse complement strand
GCTGGGCTGGCTACTATGCTAGCTGGCAAAAGTGCATAGTACCACTTTGCCCTTTTCCTTTTTCTTTTCTTTTTCTTTTTTCTTTCTCTTTTACTTTTATTCTTTATTTATTTTCTGCTTTGCATAGCTTTTATGTACCATTTGATTTTTTTTGAACTTGGATTTTAGTACATAATTAGTAGGCAATATGTTTATTTGATACAATTAATTGCAATTTGTTTTAAATAGAGTATATACTTATTTAAATTGAAAAGTCCCGTACAATTGCTGCTGGAGTAGTTTTAAAATGTTTAGGGGCAATTTAAAATGTTGAAAAATGTTGTATCTTTCATGACAAATAGTTAGTGAATATTTGCAACCCAACCTACATTTTTAGGTTACCTTTTGAAAATTTAATTATTCAACTTGCATTTTAAATTTGAGGTAATTTAGCTTAACCAAGGAGGTGAAATGGCATCATTAGTCAGAGTTTACTATAGCTTAATTACATGGGTATCACAATATCGTGGTCACTTCTTACCATACGGTGGGCTTTGGGGTTGCTCAAACATCACTTGTAAGATGGTGATCATAACGACAACTCACGGGTTGATCAAAAACTTTGACAAGTGCCCGGATAGCTCGAGAGTGGTATTTGCTCCTCCAACGATAGAGAGGTATTATTAGGGCCCTTTCGTATGATGACATCGATCATCTTCTGGCCAGACAGAGGTGACTTCGTCACAGGGATGTCGGAACACAATAACGAGAAAGAAGAACAAAAGTGGTAACAAGGATTTCGGTATAGTAAGCATGGTGATGACTCCGGAGGCTGCTGATGCATCTCGGGTTCTGTGAACTATCACAAAGCAAAGGTAACATCACATGATAACCAAAGTTTCACTCGAATATCATTCTTGTACTCACAGGAACAAATATGGACGTCCACGGTCTCGTTGTCGGTATTGAACGAATGGTTTCATCCATATATGTGAGTTACCGAACCTATGGGGTCACAAGCTTAGGGAAATCATGATCTGCTGAGTACTAGTAGGACGGGAGTGATGAGAATATATTTGTGAAATTATTTCGTGAATATTCAGAATAGATCCGAGAGGACCCGGAAGCATTTCGGGGTCACTGAAAGGGTTTCGGTGAATATCGGGTAATACATGTATTGTCGATATATTATATATAGGTGGAAAATGTTTCCGAAGATGCTAAAAAATATATAATGGTCTAGAAGTATTTAGAACATTTTATATTTAATTTAAATATCCATGGGCCTTGAAAGGCCAAGAGGTGGAAGGCTTGGCCGGCACACACACACACACACACACACAGATATATATGTATATATATATATATATATATATATATATATATATACACATACAAGTTTTGGAGCCTCCTCTAGTTCTTCTAGAGCTAGGCTAATCCTCTTGTCCTCATAATTAGAAGCCTAGTGTAGGTTTAATCTCCTCCCTCTAATTCTCTGGTGACGATTAGTTCTCGAAGGTGAAGCGCTGCCGGAGAAGGGCACACACTTGCAAACAAGTAGAGAGGATGTGCTTTTGGTCTTCGGTTTGAGGGACTGTTCATGGGCGGTACGAGGGAACATTCATCGATGGTTCGAGGGACTCCAAGTATGACCTACACCGATACATTCTTTTTCCGCTGCAACTCAGTGATGGTAACGATCATGATCCCAACCCGTTATGCATCTTCATATTGATCTTGGGTGATCATAGGCATGATTTTTTGATCTCTATTATGTTTCCCAACACATACATGCTTCTCAACTACACAGATGGTTATGTTCCTCATGATGAAACCAACCAAACATGGTTCAAGTATATATTTTCATGTATTTACTTCATACTTTTCGCCGATGATTTTTTTCTCAATTATTATGAAGGCGCATGTGGTGATTTCATCAACCTCAAGATGTTGTACTGACTTTGTATCTCGTAGGTGCTCATAGGGGTAGCATGTGTGTGTGCGCGTTCATAGGGATGAATGTATGTGCGTGTATGTGAGCATCATTTTTTGACAAAGGGTGGATTTTATTGGATCGAAATGGAGCATCAAGAGGATACAAACATAGTGAACACACACCCAGCCTCTTGATATATTTCATTCTATTATATTATCAACTTTATATACTTCTTCTAGCAATTTAAATTATAATTATGGATTAACCGATTAATTTAGTGCTTAGTGCCAGTTCATGTTTTCTACTTGTTTCTAGTTTCGCAGGAAATGAACATCTACGGAGGTCAAAATCACTTGAAGATTTAATACAATTTTTTGGGCAACACAGGAAGCTTCGAGAGAAACCGAGATGAGTAGCTAGGGGCGAACACAGCCGCCCTGTGCGCCCTATGGGTGTCATCTGGCCGCGTGGGGACCCCTACACCGCCTTAGCCCAATTCCACCGCTAAAATTCTCTATAAATACCGAAACCCTCCTCCATATTTTCAGAAAAAAATTATTGCCTTTGGAAGGTCCTATTTCGTGATGATACCATCTGGAGGCCTATTCTAGAGCTCCACCTGAGGGGAAGCCATTGCCAGAGCCATCTTCGTCAACCTTGCCGCTTCCATGACCATGTGTGAGTTGTTCCATTAGGACCTTAGGGTCCATAGTAGTAGCTAGATATTCCCTCTCTTTTTTTGGTTCTTCAATACCATATTTTCGTGCATCCTCTCACATGATCAAGAACAATTCGATGTAATTGGTGGCGAGTTTGTTGCGACATGCTGAGTTGTCACTTTATGATCAGATTGTTCATTGAAATCAGTTGAATCTTTTGAGGCTTATTTGTAGTATAATTAAGTAACTTTGCATGCTCTCTGATCTATCTATGTTCTTTGTCCAAGTTCGATGGGTTTTTCTTCAGAGGGAGTGGTACTTTGTAGTGGGTTCAATTTTGTGGTGCTCTAACCCAATGATAATAAGGTCCAAGACATGTATTGTGTGGTTGTCATTAAGGATAAAATGACAGGGTTTTGTCATGTTGGTTGACTTCTTCCTATTTACATTACGTCATCTAGCTTATTGTGATACTCTCTTTCTTGGAAACTTAATACTTGAGATGCATGTTGGATAGCGGTTTTGGCGTGGAGTATTGATTGCCCTTTTCGTGATGTCCTGTATCCGCGTCAGTATTTTCCCCGAAGAGTAAGGGATGATGCAGTACATCTAAGTTAGGTAGATCCCTTAGTTATGGGACCAAGGTTATCGAACTAGTAGGAGAACCAAGCAACACTATGTAAATAGTACCTGCACACAAACAACAAATACTTGCAACCCAACGCGAAAGAGGGGTTGTCAATCCCTCTCGGGTAAAAGATTGGTAGATGCAAATAAAATCCAGTGAGGTATTTTTGGGTTTTTGGTAATATAGATCTGGAAATAAAAGATGTAAATAAATAAAAAAGGCAAATAGCAATATAGATCTGAAAATATGTGATGAGAAAATAGACCCGGGGGTCGTAGATTCCACTAATGGCTTCTCTCGAGAAACTAGCATATGGTGGGTGAACAAATTACTGTTGGGCAATTGATAGAACCTCAAATAATTATGACGATATCCAGGCAATGATCACTATATAGGCATTATGTTCAAGATTAGTAGACCGACTCCTGCCTACATCTACTACTATTACTCCACACATTGGCCACTATCCAGCATGCATCTAGTGTATTAAGTTCATGGAAAAACGGAGTAATGCAATAGGAACGATGACAAGATGTATACGAGATCTATTCATGTAAGAATAGCCCCCATCTTATTATCCTTAGTAGCAACGATACATACGTGTCTTGCTGCCCCTTCTGTCACTGGGAAAGAACACCGTATGATCGAACCCATCACAAAGCACCTCTTCCCATGGCAATAAAAATCAATCTAGTCAGCCTAACTAAATCGAAGATTCAAAGAAGAAATACGAGGCTATAAGTAATCATGCATATAAGAGATCAAAGAAACTCAAATAACTTTCACGGATATAAATATCTGATCATAAACTCAAAGTTCATCGGATCCCGACAAACACACCGCAAAAAGAGTTACATCAAATAGATCTCCAAGAGACCATTGTATTGAGAATCAAAAAGAGAGAAGAAGTCATCTAGCTACTGCCTACGGACCCATAGGTCTACAATGAACTAATCACGCATCATCGGAGAGGCACCAGTGAGGATGATGAACCCCTCCGTGATGGTGTCTAGATTAGATCTGGTGGTTCTGGAACTTGTGGTGGCTGGAATTGTGTTTCGTCGACTCCCCTAGGGTGTTTGGATTTTTGGGGTATTTATAGAGCAAAGAGGCGGTGCAGGAGGCCAACAAGGTGCGCACAACCTACTAGGGCGCGCTTGGGCCCCCAGGCGCGGCGAGGTGGGTTGTGCCCCCCTCGGAGCCCCACTCTGATACTTCTTTGGCCCAATAGGTGTCTTCTGGTCCAGAAAATTTTTCCAAAAATTTTGCTGCGTTTGGACTCCATTTGGTACTGATATTGTGCGAAGCAGAAAACAAGCAAAAAACAACAATTGGCACTAGGCACTATGTCAATAGGTTAGTCCCAAAAAATGATATAAAGTTGCTATAAAATGATTGTAAAACATCCAAGAATGATAATATCATAACATGGAACAATAAAAAATTATAGATACATTGGAGATATATCAGCATCCCCAAGCTTAATTCCCGCTCGTCCTCAAGTAGGTAAATGATAAAAACAGAATTTTTGATGTGGAATGCTGCCTATCATGTTCATCAGATTCTTTCTTTTGTAGCATGGACATATGGACTTTTATACGGTTCAAAGCAATAGTCTAGTTTTGACATGAAGATTTCAATACTCAAGCATATCAATAAGCAATCATGTCTTTCAAAATATCAACACTAAAGCAAGTTGTCCCTAGCCCATCATGCTCAATCATCGATCCATTCAGGAAACACACTCGCATATTAGCTACATCCAATGCTCAAGTACGATCTTAGTGCCCCTTAGTTGGTGCTTTATAGGAGAAGATGGAGACTCAAATAAAACTAGAAATTGCATAAAGTAAATAGAAAGGCCCTTCGCAGAGGGAAGTAGGGATTTGTAGAGGTGCCAGAGCTCAAAGCTTAAAAATGAGAGATAAAACATTTTTGGTGGCATGCTTTTCCTGTCAACGAAAACGACCAAGTAGTTTCCAATACTTTTCATGCTAGATATATCGTAGGCCGTTCCTAGACAGAAATAAAGTTTATTTCTTTTTCCACCATACTTTACATTCCACAGCTAGCCGTATCCACGGGTGCCGTCCATACCAACACTTTTCAAGGAATTTATTATTTGACAACATAAAGTAAATTCTTTTTCATTTCAGGACTAGGCATCCCTAATACCTTTGTCGTACTCTCGTGCAATGACAAGTGAATAAACACTCATCTTGAGAATAACACATCTAGCATGGAAAAATATCAGCCACCCCTACCGTTTCATGAGCGGTACGAGCACACAAAAGGGGAATTTATTTTGAAAATTAGAGATGGCACATACAAATTTGCATACAACGGAACGGAAATACCACATATAGGTAGGTATGGTGGATTCATATGGCAAAACCGGGTTTAAGGATTTTGGATGCACAAGTAGTATTTCTACTTAGTACAAGTGAAGGCTAGCAAAAAGATTAAGAAGCAACCAACCAAGAAACGAAAAATCACATAAGCGAGCATTAAGCATAACTAACACCAAATAATGCACCACAAGTAGGATGTAATTTCATTGCATAATTATTGACTTTCATGCTTGCGTAGGGAATCATAAACCTTAACATCAATATTCTTACAAAAGCATAATTACTCATGAACATGACACACATATTAGTATCATCATATCTCAAAAGTATTACTAAGAATCAAGTTTATTTTGTCCAATGATCTTCATGAAAGTTTTATCATATCCCTCTTGAATATCTATCACTTTGGGACTAGTTTCATATGTTGCTTTTGCTTAGCTCAAACAAATTTAAGTGAAGAACATGAGCATAAAGATTTTCCTCTATCAAAATAATATAAGTGAAGCATGAGAGCATTTCTTCCAAAATATTAAAGCACGCCGTGCTAAAAAAAGATATAAGTGAAGCACTAGAGCAATTCCATAGCTCAAAAAATTTAAGTGAAGCATAGAACAATTCTAATAAATAATAGCATAATTTTGGCTCTATCAAATAGGTGTGTCCATCAAGGATACTTGTGACAAACTAAAATGCAAAACAAGCAAAGACTCATATAATACAAGACGCTCCAAGGAAAACTCATGATATGAGACGAATAAAAATATAGCTCCAAGTAAAATATCGATGGTCGTTAGAAGAAACAGGGGAAGCCACTCCGGGCATCCCCAAGCTTAGTTGCTTGTTCATGCTTGAATATTATCTTGGGGTGCCATGGGGCATCCCCAAGCTTAGGCCCTTGCTTCTCCATATTCCTTCATCCATCATGATCTCACCCAAAACTTGAGAACTTCAATCACACAAAACTTAACAAAACCTTCGTGAGATCCGTTAGTATAAAAAAGAAAATCACTACTATAAGTACTGTTGCAAACACATTCATATTTTATTTTTGCATTATATATACTGTATTCCAACTTTACTATGGCTCATACCCCCCGATGAAGTCCATAGATTCATCAAAATAAGCACACGACACAAAGAAAACAGAATATGTCAAAAACAGAATAGTCTGTAGTAATCAGGGAACTCGTATACATATGTAACTCGAAAAAATATAAATTTTTTGGATAATGTGGGCCATTTGTATATCAATCTTATGTAAACAATTCAGAGCAAAAGCACGTTTCTGTGATTTATGAAAATTATTTTACTGAGTGCAAAAGTTTCTGTTTTTCAACAAGATCAAGTCAACTATAACCCAACATTATCCCAAAGGTTTAGCTTGGCACACAAACTAATTAAAACATAAAACACATCTAATCAGAGGCATAAATGTGCAAACACTCAAGAACACAAAGGAAAAGGTGAAAATTAATTTTATTCATTGGGTTGCCTCCCAAGAAGCGCTATTGTTTTATGCCCCTAGCTAGGCATAATTCGTAGATTCAAGTATTGTCATCTTTGGTTCTAGATCCATAGGATGCCCTCATGATTGATTCATATGGTGGCTTAACTGTTGTTCTAGGGAAGCGTTCCATACCCTTTCTTAGTGGAAATTGGAATTTAATATTGCCTTCTTTCATACAATCACGACACCTATAGTGCGTAAAAACGGTTTACCAAGAATAATTGGACAAGACGGATTGCAATCAATATAAAAAACAATAAAGTCTATGGGAACATAATTCATATTTGCAAGAATAAGAACATCATTAATTCTACCCAAAGGCTTTTTAATTGTAGAATCCGCCAAGTGCAAATTTAAAGAACACTCTTCAATATCAGTAAGACCAAGCACATCACATAAAGATTTCGGAATTGTGGAGACACTAGTACCCAAATCACATAAAGCAAGACACTCATAATTTTTAATCTTGACTTTAATGGTAGGTTCCCATTCATTGTGTAATTTCCTAGGAATTGAAATTTCTAATTCCAAATTTTCTTCAAAAGCTTTCATCATGGCATCAACAATATGTTTAGTAAAAGCTTTATTTTGTTCATAGGCATGAGGTGAATTTATCATGGATTGCAACAAACAAATACATTCAATCAAAGAGCAACTATAATAATTAAAGTCTTTGTAATCCAAAAGAGTGGTCACATCACTAGTTAAAGTTTTGACCTATCCAAACCCACTTTTATCAACTTTTTTCATCAAGATTTTAACCCTCCGAATTATCGGGATGCCTTCTAACTAAAGTTGACTCTTCTTCAAACCCTTTATCATAAATTTTAATCTTACTAAATAAGGAATCAATAGAAGAAACACCAATCACTTTAATATCTTCATCATTTTTATGAAAGCAATCGCTAGAAAACGCTTTTTCTAAAAATCCCTTTTAGCTCTTAGCAAGCGGTTCTTTTCTTACTTTCATCCATAGAAACATATAAAGCTTTAGTTGATTCATCAACCTTGGGTACAAATGCTTTCAACTTGATATTTTCCACATCATGGGAAATTCTATCAATGCTTCTAGACATATCATCAATTTTTTTCAAGTTTTCTTCTATCGTAGTATTGAAAACTTTTTGATGATTGATAAATTCTTTAATATTATTCTCAAGATCAGAGGTGTTCCTATTATTACTGTAGGAAGAATTACCATAGGAATTACCATAATTATTAGAGGAATTTCCAGGAAAAGGCCTAGGATTAAAATTACCACTATAAGCATTGTTATTGCAATTGTTTCGCGAGATAAAATTCACATCTACGACATAACTATTTTGCTCAATCAAAGTAGACAAAGGCACATCATTAAGATCAATAGGATTATTTTTACTAGCAACCAATTTCATAAGAGCATCATCCTTTTCACTCAACGTGCTAATTTCTTCAACCAAATTAACTTTTTAACTAGTAGGTGCCCTTTCGGTATGCCATTGTGAATAATTTGCCATGATATTATATAGCAATTTAGTAGCTTCTCCCAAATTAATGTCCATAAAAGTACCACCGGCGGCGGAATCTAAAATATTTCTAGAGACAAAATTCAATCCCGCATAATTTTTTGTATGATCATCCAAAGATTTAAACCATGAGTAGGACAATTTCTTAGCATCAATTTCATTCTTTCCCAAGATTGAGCAACATGCTCATGCTCAGGTTGCTTAAAATTCATGATCTGTGTTCTAAGGGAAATAATTTTCGCTCGCGGAAAATACTTAGTAATGAAAGCAACTTTGCATTTATCCAAAGAATCGATACTATTGTGAGGCAAAGAAGAAAACCAAATTCTTGCACGATCTCGCAAAGAAAACGGAAATAATTTCAACTTCACAATATCATTTTCCACATCTTTTTTGTTTTCCATATCACATAATTCTATGAATGTGTTAAGGTGGGACACAACATCCTCATTAGGAGTACTGTAAACTAATCTTTCATAACAAGATTCAACAAAGCGGCATTAATATCACAAGATTTCGCACTAGTGGCGGGAGGAGCAATTGGAGTGCTAATAAAATCATTATTATTGGTATTGTGAAAATCACACAACTTAGTGTTTTCTTGAGTCATCGTGACTACGCAAACAAGATTGCACACAAAATAGATCTAACGAGAAAAACAGCGAACGAAAAAGAGGGCGAATAAAACGGCAATTTTTTTATGAAGTGGGGGAGATGAAAATGAGAGGCAAATGTCAAATAATGTAAATTGCAAGGATATGATATTTTTGATTAGGAACGATGATGTCTCCCCGCCAACGGTGCCAGATCTTATGATCCTCCCTTTTTGTGATGTCTTGTATCCATGTCAGTATTTTCCCCAAAGAATAAGGGATGATGCAGTACAACTAAGGTAAGTAGATCCCTTAGTTATGAGATCAAGGTTATCCAACCAGTAGGTGAATCAAGCAACACTATGTAAATGGTACCTACACAGAAATAACAAATACTTGTGACCCGACGTGAAAGAGGGGTTGTCAATCCCTCTCGGGTAAAACATTGGTAAGGTGATAGATTGGTAGATGCAAATAAAATAAAGGCAAATAAAATTCAGCGAGATATTTTTGGGTTTTTGGTAATATAGATCCGAAAATAAAATATGCAAACAAATAAAAAGGACAATAGCAATATAGATTTAAAAATATATGATGAGAAAATAGACCCAAGGGCGGTAGATTTCACTAGTGGCTACTCTCGAGAAAATAGCATACGGTGGATGAACAAATTACTGTTGGGAAATTTATAGAACCTCAAATAATTATGACGATATCCAAGCAATGGTCATTATATAGGCATCACATCCAAGATTAGTAGACCGACTCCTGCTTGCATCTACTACTATTACTCTTCACATCGACCGCTATCCAGCACGCATCTAGTGTATTAAGTTCATGGAGAAAGGAGTAATGCAATAAGAATGATGACATGATGTAGACGAGATATATTCATGTAGGAATACCCCCCATCTTGTTATCCTTAATAGCAACAATACATACATGTCTTGCTGCCCCTTCTGTCACTGGGAAAAAAACACCGTACGATCAAACCCATCACAAAGCACCTCTTCCCATGGCAAGAAAAATTGATCTAGTAGGCCTAACAAACCAAATATTCGAAGAAGAAATATGAGGCTATAAGTAATCATGCATACAAGAGATCAAAGAAACTCAAATAACTTTCATGGATATAAAGATCTGATCATAAACCCAAAGTTCATCGATCCCAAAAAACACACCACAAAAGGAGTTACATCAAATAGATCTCCAAGAGACCATTGTATTGGGAATCAAAAAGAGAGAAGAAGCCATCTAGATACTGCCTACGTACCTGTAGGTCTACAATGAACTACTCACGCATCATCGGAGAGGCACCAATGAGGATGATAAACCCCTCCGTGATTGTATCTAGATTGGATCTGGTGGTTCTGCAACTTGCGGTGGCTAGAATTGTGTTTCGTCGACTCCTCTAGGGTTTTTGGATGTTCGGGATATTTGAAAAGCAAAGAGGCGGTGCAGGAGGCGGCCGAGGTGGACACAACCCACCAGGGCGCGCCTGGGCCCCCAGGCGTGCCCAGGTGGGTTGTGCTCCCCTTGGAGCCCCCCTATGGTACTTCTTTGGCCCAACAGGTGTCTTCTGGTCTAGAAAAATTCTCCAAAAAGTTTTGCTGCATTTGGATTCCATTTGGTCCTGATATTCTGCGAAGTAAAAAAACAAGAAAAAAACAGAACCTGGCACTCGACACTATGTCAATAGGTTAGTCCCAAAAAATGATATAAAGTTGCTATAAAATGATTGTAAAACATCCAAGAATGATAATATAATAGCATGGAACAATCAAAAATTATAGATACGTTGGAGACGTATCAAGTATTAGTATTAGATGAAGTTGGATTAATGGTCTACTTATTGTGGATGTAATGCCTATATGAGATTATGTCATGAATGATCATAGTCATGAATATTGCAATA
Source organism: Triticum dicoccoides (assembly GCF_002162155.2). NCBI lineage: Eukaryota > Viridiplantae > Streptophyta > Magnoliopsida > Poales > Poaceae > Triticum > Triticum dicoccoides. Next base: position 478,177,978 of record NC_041391.1, on the reverse strand, counting down.
TGATCAATTGCCCCACTGTAATTCGTTTATCATGATACTTGTTGTTTTTGAGAGAGATGCCACTAGTGAACTTATGGCCGCCCAGGTCTATTCTCCATTACTGAATTTCTACACAATTTCTCCTCTTATCCATGATGCTACTTTGCTACTATCTATCTCTATCATTTGTGTTTAATCTTGCAACTAGCAAGACAAGGGGCTTGGCAACTCTCTTGATGTGTTGGGTGCAAGTTTGTAGTTGTTTATGCACAGGTGCTGCTCACATTGCTATCTTGGGAGACTTGTACTAGACTGATAACGTTAGTTCTTAACGAGGGAAATATTTTTGTTGTTGTTCTTCTTCACCCTCTTCTTTGGGGAATCCCAACAACTCCTACTAGAGTAAGCAAAAGATTGTTGGTGCCGTTGTCAGGGAGTGTTCTACTATAAAATTAGGTGCCTTCACACAAACTCATTACTTTCTTGTTCTTTATCTTGCCTAGTTATGTTAACTTATAGCCAAAAAAAATAAAAGTAATAAAAATATGGATCCTTATCCACTAGCTGGACTTATCAAAAATTCTGCTTATGATAAACCAATGGCTAATGATGAAGAAAATGCTATTGAGGTAATTGCTTTGAAAGAAAATATGAAGTTGAGTGCACTTCTTTATCTTTATAAGGCTTTTCTTCAAAATCTTGAATCTGATAATTGTTATGAATTGTTAGAAGAAGAGTTTTATAAAGTGATTGATGAGACTTCCTTGAATGATAAGCATGAGTGCAATGTTGTTATTATGTATTCCATGTATATCAATTGTGCTAATGATTTGCAAAGCTGTAAGCTTGGGGATGAGGGGTTTGATGAAAGTGATCTTTTCCCCCCTACTAACTAAGAGGTTATGAAATAAAATGCTATTATAATATGCTCATTGAATGAAAATATGACTGGAATAAAATCACAATCCTTATGATTCAAGTGATGAAGATGACACAGTTGATGAAAATATTGCTTTTTATTGTGACACTATGTCTGTAGGCACTATTGATGATGATTTTGTTATGCATACTATGTTTTATGATGATCATGATTGGGGAATTAATTATGATCCTTCTTTTGATCTTGATAATTTATTTGAGCCTGCTGATAAATTTATTACTTTAAATAATATTTGATACATTATTGAAAGTGGGCTTGGAAGAGTGCCAAGTTTAGATAAAATAATCCCACATGGTCGGAGAATATTCAATCTTATGATTTTTTGATAAAAGTGGGTTTGAAGAGGTCATGGCTTCAGTTGATGTTAACCCCGGTATCTTGTAAGATTACAAAATTTGCATGCATGTGGATCGAAAAGACAATTTTTTATGTGATAGCTATATTATTAAATTTGATTGTGATCCTATGTGTAATTATCATGAGAGATGCAAGCATGGTTATAGAAATCTTCATGTTACTAAGTTACCTCTCTTTAGGTTAGCATTGTTAATATTTCATTCTTCACTCTTGATTATGCTAGGTATTGGTTGCCTTAATAATTTATTTTACTTATAACGTGCTTGTTACATGCTATTGATGCTCTCTTTGTGTTTCAATTCTTGCCTTTATGTGAGCATCATTAAAATCTCAAACCTATTATTAATGGCTATAAAGAAAGAGCTTGTGGGAGACAACGCAAATTTTGTGTGTCAACATGGTTATTTCTACTATAGTAATTATGTTTGTATTTTGTATTTTTTATTTTGTGACAAGTTGAGCCTTTGAGATGTTGCAATTGCATATTGGTTAGGTTCTATGTAGGAACTGAAGATTTTACGCCTAGTATTTGAATTTTTATTCTGCACCAAAATGTGAAAAAATCTTCAGATTTTACACAATACTGCATTTCAAATTTCTGTAATGTCCTAAGTTTTTAGATTATTCAGAATTACAAAAGTATGATTTTTAATTAGATCTTTACAGACTGTTTTGTTTTTGGCAGATTGTTGTTATGTTTTAATTGTCTACTTGTTTAAATGTTTTCATGGCTTATATGGGGATATACATTATGGAAATGATAGGATATATTAGCCATTACATGTACATAAATATGCATCTCCTCTTGATAGTACATGATTTGAAGATTTATTTTTATATGTACTAACCTATCTCACGAGTTCTGTTGAGTTTTATGTGGATGGAGTTATTAAGATCGAGGGGAGACATTGATATGAGAGGAACAAAGGGCGGCAAGAACCTCAGCTTGGGGATGCACAAGGCACCCCCAAGGTAATATCTATAGGAGGCTCAAGCGTCTAAACTGGGGATTCCTCGGAAGGCATCCCCTCTTTCGTCTTCAATAACTATCAATATGTCTCGGTTGGACCTATGTATTAATTTGTTCACATGATTTGTGATTCGATTGGAGCTTCTTTTGCTTTTTTTGGATGTTTGTCCATACAATCGTTATATTTTGATCACACTTCTTGAAGAGACACACATCGGTCATATACTTATAGAATGCTCATTTGCTATTCACTTATATCTTTTTGAGTTGAGGCTTTTATAGAATTTGCTCTTGCACTGCACTGAGATATGTTGGAGCATGCCGATAAATTATGTTTTTGTACAAAATATTAGGACTCTCTTGCCTCAATTATATCTTTTTAGAGTGTTGAATATTAAATGGAAATTTGCATGAATTATGTGTTGGTTCTAAAAATAATAGGTACTCCCTCCGTGCGAGAAAGCTTGTCCCACTGGCCTTTTTGCAAAAAAACCTCGAAGTTTGTCTGACCAAACCCTCAGTCCATCCCCTTCACTCGCGGGTGCAGCTCTTCTCGCATATCTCCCTCGTGATGCTCCACCGCTCACCCGTGACGCCAGCGACACCGTGTAGCTCCAACAGGACACGTCGCTGCACCACGCATCTCAACAGCTCCCCCGTGCAGCTCCACCGCTCCTTCCTACCCCAAACCCACCTTTCCCCATTCCCCTTTCTTGAGTCCCTCATTATTGCCGTGTTAAGGAGCGCCGCCAATGTTCACCAACGAGCGCCGCCACGCCCATGGAAGTAATCTGCTCCATCGCTCCCCTCTCCTTTCCTTTGAGTATTCTAACAGATCGACCTCTTGCAGCAGAGCATCTCCGTCGGCTTTCCGTCGCCCGCCGCCTCTCCAACGCTGCCTCATCCGACATCCTCTTCCCTGCATCTCAAAGCGCACGCTATCGACCAATTCACATTGATGGCGCCACTGTCCCACGGATGGTTAGAACGGCACGCATCTCCATCCTCTCCTGACAGTGATCAATTCAGTTCCACTTTTCCCAATTCCATTACAGTGTTGATTTGTGTTGTGTTTACTAAAAATTAATCTTTGGTATGATGTCTGTTGTGTTGTCCACTAAAAAAGGTAATCTTTGGTGTCATAATCTTCAATAAACTAGAGTAAATGTGCATGAATTGTTTATGAATTGTGATACTGTCAATATGACAGTAAACTGGGTCAATTTTGGTACTGTAGTAAATGTTCAGTGTGAATCCAGCTACTCGCCCATGTTCTGGAGTAAATGTTCAGTGTAAATGTTCTCTCTAATGGAGTGAGAAATCTTTTGCAAGAAATCTCTATAGTGGAGTGTAAATTTTCAATGTTTTTGATGTTATCAGAAATCTTTCATTTTTCTAGTGTTCTGGCTTGGATGATACAGTACCTAGCAACTAGAAAATGTTGTACTCCTGAAAACAATTTAGTTTGATCAAAATGGATCATGGAAGTAAATGAGCATAATGCTTAATTTTTGTTTAGAGCGGAATGTTTCAAGCAGAACATGAAACAAGATGCAAGAAGCTTCAGACTAATAGCAGTCAATGCAAGATTGTTCACTTAACTTCAATGTACAATAACTTAAATTCAGCCCCTCTTTTTAACAGCGTTGTAGTATCAATTTCCTCTAATGGGCCCTCTTCTAGAATGTGACTAATGGAAGTATACTTTGTGTCTAATTGGAACTGATTCTGGATGCACTTTCTTCTTTCTTCTTTCTAATGGTTGTTCCTATAGCAATAGATCTGCATTTACTAAAAACAAACTTGATGTACTAAAAATAAACTTGGGCATTGTTTACTGAAAATAAACAACAACAGATCATTGTTCTACATTTACTCTACATTTAATGATCATTGTTCCTATAGCAGTTTGCTCTATATTTATTAAAAATAAACAACAATAGATCACATGTTCCTGTAGCAATTTTAGTTACATTGAAGGTTTTGAGACATTGCTGTTTAGACAACAACGAAAAAAGCAGGAGAAATTTCTGATCATTTTATTTTACTTTACATGATCAGAGAATATGTTCATTTTATTTTACTGCACATTGCTTGCAACCTCCTCTTACTCCTATGCCTTGTAATATGCTCATATAAATAGCTCTCCGCTCACATTAGTACTGAAAATTATTCATCTCATCTCTTTGGGGCAAATTCAACATTTATTTGGAGGAGTAACCTTGCCTCATCAATGTGAGATAAACACCTTTGTCTGTAATAAACTTGCAAGACAGTGGTATGGGATATTTTCAGTAGAATCAGTAATGGAGATAATGGATAGTGCAAAGGCCAATATGATCTTCTTATTTAACTAATCATCAAAACATACCCTAGTTAGTCTTGAGGAATCTGCTGGAATCATATTGCTTGTTTCCAAAATAATATTGATTGTGCACTAAAAATTGATTGATTGTGATTGCTTTCAGCAAATTTAGATATGTTTATTTGTTGTTAGAAGAATCTTTGACTAATTACAAGACATATTCCTGATATGTTATTTTGTTCATAGCAGGTACCCTAGGCTCTGTTGGTTTACAAGGTCAAGTTGGTTTCTTCAGTGAGGAGGGGAGAGAAAAGATTACTACATCTGGAAATGGAGGTCAGCACCATCTACAGGACATGAGGAGTACTTTGGCGGTTTTAGCTTGTTCTGGGAAGTTAGCTTGATAGTTTAGCTTGTTTATGGAGTACAAGTTCCTGAATATTATTACATGATCTAGCAACATGAGCTTCCTTTTTCAACATGACCTTTCGGGTGTATTTTTTGGATGAAAAAGTGATGTGATACCAGGAGTACACTGCCTTCCTTTTTCAAAGATGACATATTGTTTGTGTTGCCTATTTGTGTTCAACTTTAAAATAAATAAAATCAAATAAATACAAATAAATTAAATTAATCCAAATAAATCAAAATAATTCAAGTAAATCAAAATAATCAAAATAAATCAAGTTGATCCAGTAATTCAAAAAATTCAAATAAATCAAGCTAATCCAAATAAAATCAATTAAACCCAAAATAATTCACAGGACATTCCAATAGACCAATTTAATCCAATTATCACATCACATACACAAGACAGATGACATACACCTATTCTTTCTTTTCCTTTCTCTCTCTACTCCTTTCCCTTTCCTTTTTTCAATTCCCCTTGTTCGTTAATTCCCTTCGTGTCAGCAATTAGCTCAGCGCCACAATATACAGCGATTACTTCCTCTCCACCATTATGTAAACGGTCCTTGTGCAGATGCGGCACCTTGTAGTTATTTCCTCCTTGATCTTTCATGGTTTCAACCATGACTTCTTGCAATGTTATAAAGCTTTTGAATAGCTTGTGGGCATCATAATTCTCAAACTCCTCTTCTACACCATGTATCAATTCCTGGATATCCATAGGTGCTCTACAGTCGGTTAGGGATTGAAGAGAGCAATGGAAACACAGATAAAAAACAATGAGCTCAGGGCTGTTTGGTGGTTGATGTAACAATCTAAAAGTGCAACTAATCCCCGGGTGGTTTTGGTAATTCATAACAACATATATCTCAATGAACTAATATCCATTCAAGATAAATATTTCAGGAAGTTCAATGAATGGCATGGCATGGACTAGAGATGTGGACCCCTAAAAATTCTAAGGACAAAGATTGGCAAAAGCTCAAGACTCTTCATCTTTATTTTAGTGATCCAAGATCACATTCAGTCCAGAGAAAAGCCAGTACTATTAAAAGGGGATGAGGTGTTGCTTAATGGATTGCTTGCTCAAATGCTTAGTGATATTGCTCCAAAACTCTCAGTCACTTTCTCCATCCAAATATGTCAAAATCCTAAACTCCAACTTGGCCCCACTAATTATTTCTATCCGGCACCATCGAGTTCTTATGACATAGCCACTACCAGAAACCCTAATAGTTCAGTCTCACCGATACGGGTCTCGGTCTCACCGAGATGGCCCTGCCAACACTCTGTGACTTGTTGCATTTACTTCAATCTCACCAAGTTATGCGATCAGCCTCACTGAGTTGGCTTGACAGAATCTCTGTTGCCTTATTGCTTCACTTCGGTTCTCGCCGAGTTGATGCAATCGGTGCCACCGAGATGATGTTTGCCCTAATACCTTCCACACCGGTCTCACCGAGTTGTTCCCGTCAGTCCCACCGAGATTCCTAATGTTCAAATTTTTGAATATATCGGTCTCACCGAGTTTAACCATTTGGTCCCACCGAGATGAGTCAAATGTGTGTCAAGGTTGGATTTTGTGTGGAGGCTATATATACCCCTCCACCCCCTTCTCCATTTGCGAGAGAGCCATCAGAACGTGCCTACACTTCCACCATATATTTTCTGAGATAGAACCACCTACTCATGTGTTGAGATCAAGATATTCCAATCCTACAACAAGAATCTTGATTACTAGCCTTCTTCAAGTTGCTTTCCACTCAAATCATCTTTCCACCATAGCCAAATCCGAGAGAGAGAGAGAGAGAGAGAGAGTTCAGTGGTGGGGAGACTATCATTTGAAGCACAAGAGCAAGGAGTTCCTCATCAACACACCATCTACTACCTTTTGGAGAGTGGTGTCTCCTAGATTGGTTAGGTGTTGCTTGAGAGCCTCCGTCAAGATGTGGAGTTGAACTAAGAAGTTTGTAAGGGGCAAGGAGATCGCCTACTTCCTGAAGATCTACCCGAGTGAGGCAAGTCCTTCATGCGTGATGGCCATGGTGGGATATACAAGGTTGCTTCTTCGTGGACCCTTCGTGGGTGGAGTCCTTCGTGGACTCGCGTAGCTGTTACCCTTCATGGGTTGAAGTCTCCATCAACATGGACGTACGATAGCACCACCTACCGGAACCATGCCAAAAATCTTCGTGTCTCCGTTGCGTTTGCCTTCTCTAAACCCTTCCCTTTACCTTCATATGCAATGTTTTACTTTACGCTACTACACTCTTAGAATTGCATGTGTAGGTTGATTGCTTGACTTGTGTTAATTGCTAAAATCTTCCCACAACTGAAATTGGGAAAAGGTTAGGTTTTTATTTGGTCGAGTAGTCTAATCACCCCCCCTCTAGACATACGTTTGATCCTACAAGTGATATCAGAGCTTTGGTCTCCATTTGCCTTGATTTCCATAGCTTTGATGATCATAGACTTGGTTTCACAACCTAGGAGAATATGATGTCTAGCGAGGGAAATTACCATCATAGAGGTCCTGACTTTAATGGTACAAATTTTGCTAGTTGGAAGCATAAGATGAAAATGCATATTCTTGGTCATAACCCCGCCGTGTGCGCTGTTATGCATATTGGCTTGCAAGGTGATTTGTTCGAGGATGGAAAAGAACTAGATTGTGAAGCAATAACGGAAGAAATGAAGATGTTGCAATACAATGCTAAAGCTTGCGATATTCTCTTCAATGGATTATGCCCCAAAGAATTCAACAAAATCAGCCGCCTTGAGAATGGAAAGGAAATTTGGGATACTTTGGTTGATATGCACGAAGGTACCAAGTCCGTCATGGAATCCAAGTTGGATGTGTTTCAAATTCAACTTGACAAGTTGAAGATGAAGGATGGTTAAGGAGTCACCGAAATGTACTCTAGGCTTGCTCTCATCACAAATGAGATTGTCGGCTTAGGAAGTGATGAGATAACCGACAAATTCATCATCAAGAAGATACTAAGAGCCTTGAATGGAAAATACGACATTGTGTGCACTTTGATCCAAATGATGCCTAATTATAAACATCTCAAGCCCACGGAAGTCATTGGTAGAATTGTTGCTCATGAGATGTCTCTCAAGGAGAAGGAAGACCTCCACAACAAGTCAAGTGGTGCTTATAAAGCTTCAAGTGATGCTCCTAGAACATCAAGCGAAAAGCAAGTCTCCAATGAAGAATTGAGATTAATGGGAAGAACTTCAACAAGTTCTACAAGAATAGAAGCAAAGAGAGAAGCTCCAAGTCAGGGTCCTACAGTGACAAAAGATCTTGTAATCGTGCTTGTAATTGCGACAACTGTGGAAGACCCGGACACTACTCCAATGAGTGTAAGACTCCCTACAAGAAAATATAAGACTCATAGAAGAGGAGTAGAAGAGATGACTCACCTCCAAAAGAGAGAAGGATTAGAGATGATCGTTATGAACGAAGACCCTCTTATAGAAGCAAGGATTCAGAAAGGAAGGACAAGTCATCAAAGAGCTACACAAGACGAAGACATCAAACTCACATTGGTGAATGGGTATCCGGTTCCGACTCCAACAACTACTCCAAGAGAAGCTATCACACTGACTCCGACTATACTCAAGATGAAGGTGTTGCCGGTCTTGCACTTGTGTCATCCAACTCCTACGACATATTTGACTCACCAAATGAAGGAATTGGAAGATGCTTCACGGCTAAAGGCCCTAAGGTAACACAAGCTCAAGATGATCTTCCACCACAAGAACACAAGCTAAAAGGCAAGGACAAGCTTCAATAAGAGTTTGACTCATTTGAAGAAGCTCCTAAGGCCATGGTCAAGTGAGTTCCCAAGACTACGTCAAGCTCTATATCATCAAGTTCAACTACAACTCCAAGGATTCCCATCAAGTTGATGTGGATCCCAAAGAAGAAGAACTAGAGCGTTCTTGAGGGTGACTCCGCCAACATATTTCACTCATATTCATCTTACCGAGGACTTGTGCAATCAACTTTCATATCTTACACTAGTTCATGGAGTCACAAACCCTCTTGTTGGTAATACAAGGGACAAGGCAACCTAATGCTTTTACGGACATCGTCATATGTGCAATTCACTCTATGTCTACGGATATCATTGTGTGTTCCTTGTGGGAGTAACCCATGTATGTATTGAAAGTGCAACACTCCAATGGATTTCTCCAAAAGATCTACATCAACATTGAGAATCTATATCTTCACTGTCTACATGAATTCATCATCGACAAAACCCAAGGTTAGTTCATCCATGTTAGGGGGGTATCACATCTAAGGGGAGCTTTGCTCTAAAAATTGAGCTAAAGCAACTCTAATGGTGTGAACACATCAATGCTTTTATGTAAAAGTGGTAACCCCACTTGTGCTTAAACGATGAGTATGATCTATGATCAAATGTTCTCATTCGACTCCTCAGTCAATATACTCATATACAGATGACCTAGCCATCGCCAATTGCTTGATAGATGCTAGAATTATTTGTGCATGCTTTGTCACATATTTCATTTGCTATCTTATTGTGTGAGCATGTTGGTTGCATAATTTCTCCATTCGAGGACATCCATTTGTTGTTTATGATTGTCTTGATTTTTGTTGGCCAAATGGATGGACAAGAATGCTTAAGTATCGTGTCTAGCTATCTATGCTTTTCTCATCTCAAACTCTATTCATGCTACATCACAAAAATTGAACAAGTCTTTTTCGGACCCTCCGAGTAAGGAGCACGCCGAGTCACCGATCCGTCAAGGGTTGCTTTCCAAAACCTTCTTGTGTATTTCGGTCAGACCAACTCACTGCTATTCAGTCCCACCAAAATCACCAGAATGATCTAGGTTTTCATCTCGTTGATACCGATTAGAATGACTCGGTCTCACCAATCTGCACTAACTGCATGCAGTTTTGCATCTCGGTGCCACCGAAGCATTCCATTCGGTACCACTGACAGCAACTGGGTATATATCCCACGAACCCGTACGGTTGATTTTTTTTCAAACTAATCGTGCTCGCGCCCTAGTGTTGCCGCCCCTTGGTCTCCGCATCATCACCGTCTCCGCCGCCGGCCTCTGTCGCTGTCAACGGAAATCTTCACCGTCATTGTCGTCATATCGAATATTCACCAAGTTAGGGTACGGTTCAACCTCTTTGTGCCATTCCCCTTTCTGATTAAATACACAAAGTTGTTGCCTAGCTTCTTTCCATGAATGAAAACTTTCTATCCACACAAAAGCTCCATTAGATTAGATTCGATGAAAAAGAATTTAGGGTTAGGTCTCCTCCAAGCTCATCTCGGACCGACCGAAATGAATCCTTCGGTCCCACTGATTGGCCCTAGCCATTGCCCTAAGTACAACTTGGTGCCACCGAAGTGTACTGGTCGGTGAGACCGAAAGCAAAACCTCTATGAAACCCTAGCATCTCGGAGTCACTGAACCACAACTCGGTCTGACCAATCTTGTGTGTCTAGACTCTGTTAATGCTTTGGTGTCACCGAGATTTTCATATCGATAGCTCTGAAATGCTTTCTGCATTAAACTAAAACTAAAGTTTTGATTCAAACTCTTTGCAAAACAATCTGCTTTTTGTGATGCTCATCCACTCTGCCCATACCTATCTATTCACAAGGTCTGTCTGCAAGATGTCTGATGCAAGTGACAGCCAAAACAGGTCAGAGGAAGAGGTGAGGGCACAAGCCCTAGTGGAAGCTATGATGATGGCAACAGAAGTACTCCAAGCAATTTGCCCAAAGCTTCCACTAGACAAATAAAGAAGAGAACCTCAGACAGTGAGGATGAAGATTTTGTTGTTGAAGAAGAGGTCACTTCAACAAGGAAGAAATTTCTCAAGAAAGAGTATAGCACTGCTTCTGCTACAAAGCCAGGACTCCAAGATAAGGCCCCTGCAAAGAGAATGCTTATGTCTAAGGCCAGAAAATCAACACTTCCACAAGAGACCATGGAATTTACTCTTGAGCCAAGAGAAGAAGAATCTGCTGATGGGAAGAAAAAGAGGAAAGAGAGAGTGAAGAAGACCATTGCCAGAGTGATTGGTAGACCATCCATGATGGTGATGAGGAAGAAGAGGAGGAAGAGGAACCAGCTGCACCCCCTGCCAAGTCTCAAAAGCTTATGGCAGATGCCATTAAGACAAGTGCCACACCCTCCAAGTCCAAGCCCAAGCATGTACCTAAGGCTGCTGCTCCCAAGAGATCCACAAGAAACATCCTTGTTGCTGAAAAGAACAAGGCCCTAGTGCCATAGGTTCAAGAGGATGAAGAGCCACAAGTGCTCAGAAAATTGAAGCCAAAGATTCCAGACCATGATGATGGACATCTAGTGGCTGAAAACATGAAGCTCGGGAAGGATAGTGGAATGAGAGAATGGAGGAAAATTGATTGCTATTCTACAAGGAGAAGAACAACATGTGACTATCATTTCCATACCAAAGAACATCAAGATTTTTATGAGACAATGCTGCTTGACAAGAAGCCCATCATAAGCAACATGGAATAGGTGGATTGAAAGTATATAGATGCCAATGAAGACTACTTACCCCATGTTCATGAGAGCTTCAGGTTGATAGGTGTTGATGCTTTTGTTGGACAAAAGCTCACCAAATGGAATGATGAGTTGGTGATGCAGTTTTACTCCACTGCACGCTTTCACCCAGATGAAAAAATTGTATGGATTACTAAGGGCACTAGATACCAGTCATCAATATCTGAATGGGCTGCTCTCATCAATGCCCAGAAGAAGGAGAAAATGATATTGACGTATATGGAAAGCCCAGGATGGATCAGAACACTATGGCACACATGTACAAGACCATTCCTGATGAGGCTTTGGAAACTCACAAGTTTGGCTCCATTTACTATCTGCTTGCTGGTTTGGCCACCACAAACTACATTTTGAGGCACACCTTGTTACCCAAGTCTAGAGATGACAGAATGATTCATGGTCACTCCATAAACTTGCTACAGTTTTTTAATATTCCACAGAAGCTCAAAGTCATGAGCCTGATTGTAGAGACAATCAAACGGACTGCTGCTGATCAAAAGAGGTCATGTGGATATGCACCACACATACATATGCTTATTAACTCCAAGGTTGGTAGAGGAACATATCTGCTTGACAGAGAGCACCTTCCTCTTCAGCCAGAGTTTGAAGATAATGAAGTGGTGATGGATCCTTCCCATCCAACTTCTATTGAGGCTCAAGAGAAGGCGGAAAAAATCAAAGGCATCCAACGAAGCAAAGGCAGCTAGTGCACCCAATGCATCAATAGTGAACCTCAAGTCAAAGCAAGACCAACTGACATATATGTTAGAACCAACTCTGAGGATTGAGCGAAGTCTGGCCAACTTAGCCAAGAACCAGGAGAGCCTAGAGCGAATAGTTAAGCACAAAATGTACAATCTTGATGTCAAGGTCATAGAGATAGAATCTATTGTTGAGAAGCTGAGAGATGATGTTGAGAGTGGAGATGACAGACCAACCACTAACAGATTCCAGACAGTGCCTAGGGCACAAAGTTCATTAGTTGTGCCAGTTCCAGACACTAGGACTACACACTCTGCACCTGCCGCCACTGCCACAGTGCCACCACCAGTGTCAACACCACCAGCTCAACAGACAACAGCCGAGGCACTTACAGAAGCAGTTATCTCAACACCGTCTATGCACACCGGAGCAACAAGCCAGAAGACCCCTTCAGGAGTTCCCGGAGATCATGCCTAGAATGCCGCATAGCACTATACTTTTTCAAGATTTTTGGTAACTTTTTGCCAAAGGGGGAGAACATGTATGGATCATAGGCTTCAAGAGAGAGAGTGTGTCTCATTCTTTTGCTTGTTGGTTTTTATTTGCTAGTTGCTACTTAGTTCGTTTGGTTGGTGCTACTCATTGTTTTATGCTCGTGAGATACTTTGTGTGATTGATCATACTATCCTTAATGTGTGATATATACCTATCTCTATGATTATTTGTGTCTGATCATTCACTTATGTTTTTGGTGATGCATGCATGTGAAAGCACAAGTGCTCCCTGGGTGATTTTGGTAATTGATGTCAACATATCTCTTGTTGGACTAATATTTCCACTGAGTATATTTCAGATAAGTTCAACATTGGAGTGGCATGGACATGCACAAGAGGATGTGGAACCCCTTCAAGATGCCAAGGACAAATATTGGCAAAAGCTCAAGACTCTACATTTTCATTTTAGTGATCCAAGATCATATTGAGTCCATAGGAAATCCAATACTATTAAAAGGGGATGAGGTGTTGCTTAATGGCTTGCTTGCTCAAAGTGCTTAGTGATATGCTCCAAAACCCTCAGCTACTTTCTCACATCCACATATGTCCTAAACCTAAAAGTCAAACTCGGCCCCAACGATTTGATCTATCCGGCGCCACTGAGGTCATCTATTACAGCCACTTCCAAAACCTAATCATTTCGGTCTCACCGATGGGATCTCGGTCTCACCAAGATGGGCTTGCAACTTCTCTATGATCTATTGCAACAATTTTGGTCTCACCGAGTTTGTTTAGTCGGTCCCATCGAGTTTGCTTGACTAATACTTAGTTTGCTTATTACCAAAATTGTTCCCACCGAGTTTGAGTAATCGGCGAAACCGAGTTGAGGTTTTACATTAACCCCCGCACATCATTCCCACCGAGTTGACCTTGTTGGTCCCACTAAAATCTCTAATGTTCACATTTTGACCCGAGTCGGTCTGACCGAGTTTTACCATTCGGCCCCACCGAGTTTGGGAATCTATGTGTAATGGCTAGATTTTGTGTGGAGGCTATATATACCCCTCCATCCACTCTTCATTCGAAGATAGAGCCATCGGAACATGCCTACACTTCTAGCATTCATTTTCTGAGAGAGAACCACCTACTCATGTGTTGAGACCAAGATATTCCATTCCAACCACAAGAATCTTGATCTCTAGCCTTCCCCAAGTTGCTTTCCACTCAAATCATCTTTCCGCCATAATCGAATCTGTGAGAGAGGGTTGAGTGTTGGGGAGACTATCATTTGAAGCACAAGAGCAAGGAGTTCATCATCAACACACCATATATTACCTTTTGGAGAGTGGTGTCTCCTAGATTGGTTAGGTGTCACTTGGGAGCCTCCGTCAAGATTGTGGAGTTGAACCAAGGAGTTTGTAAGGGCAAGGAGATCGCCTACTTCACGAAGATCTACCCTAGTGAGGCAAGTCCTTCGTGGGCGACGGCCATGGTGGTATAGACAAGCTTGCTTCTTCATGGACCCTTCGTGCTTGGAGCCCTCCGTGGACTCGCGCAAACGTTACCCTTCGTGGGTTGAAGTCTCCACCAACATGGATGTATGATAGCACCACCTATCGGAACCACGTCAAAAATCTCTATGTCTCCAATTGTGTTTGCACACTCCAATCCCATCCCTTTACTTCCTTGCAAGTTGCATGCTTTAATTTCCGCTGCTCATATACTCTTTGCATGCTTGCTTGAATTGTATTGTGTATGCTTGAAATTGTGTTAATCTACCACCTCAACTTGAAAAACTTAAAAATTGCCACCTTTATTTGTTGAGGGTCTAATCACCCCCCCATAGACACCTCTTCTCGATCCTTTCAATTGGTATCAGAGCTTTGGTCTCCATTGCTTTGGTTTAATCACCATTGGAGGAAGATGGATGGGTCTATGTTGGGGAGTCTTAGACATAGAGTGCCTATGCTTGATGCAGAGTTCTTTAGTCAGTGGGAAAATGAGATGCTTGGAATTTTTCATGAAATTACTTGAACAAGTACGTTACTACTCCTCTACCCTTGATGAGTATCTTGACATGATTCGCAATCTTAGAACTATCAATCTTATCACTAGAGGATTGCCTAGAAATTTGATTGGTCACTTGCCAACTCTTGATTGTGCTTATACTATATGGAGATTTCTTGAGGAACGATTCCTGGACTATTCCTTGAAAAACTTAGATGAGATTATTCACAAGTCTATTGCTTTGAATAAGATGAATCCCAATGATCCTAAGTTTGGAGATTGTTTATTTGAGGTTACCAATCTTATGCGTGCCAAATGAGATGTTGGAATCATTAGCAATATTATTTCCGAAACTATTAGAATTCATAGAGATGAACATTGTAAAAATCATATATCTAATGAATTACTCTCTCTAGGAAATGATCATTTGCAAGATGATGTTGAACATGGATACTATGATGAGGATGATGATAATGACTTTGATCTTGAAGAGTCTATGAGACACTTTGGTCTTATGGCTAACCTTCGCGGCTACATGGCTGGGGGGAAAGGAATGGGTCCTTGATAGTGGATGTAACGATCACATGACCGAAGACAAAGATATGTTTCGTGAGCTTGCTGAAAACAACGGCCCTCAAAAGTATGTCACCTTTGGTGATAACTCAAAGGGTAAGGTAGTTGGCCTCAGTAAGGTAGCCATCTCACATGACAACTCCATACAAAATGTTATGCTCATTGAATCTCTTGGCTATAATCTGCTTTCTGTATCTAGACTAGCTGACTTTGGTTTTAATGTCCTATTTACTGAATTAGATTGCGAAGTCTTTTGAAGAGATAATCATAAAATGGTCTTTACCGGCATACGTAGAGGTGATCTATACATTGTTGATTTCACTAAAAAGGCTCAACCTAGAACTTGTTTAATTGCCAAATCTTCCAAAGGCTGGTTGTGGCATAGACGGTTAGGTCATGTCACTACAAAAAAAATACACTTCCGTGATGATACGTGTTTGTCACAGTAGGTCGCGTTTTTTGTCATGCATGTATGTCCATGACGATTTTATGACAAAATCAAGATAGTCATACATGTGATGTCGTAGAAGTGTTCCATGACATTACCAAAATTATCATCACGGAAGTGTCCACTTCCATGACAATAAATCACGCGTCACAGAAGTGCTTTTGTCAAGGGTGACCGACACGTGGCATCCACCATAACGGAACGCCGTTAAGCTATCGGGTCTGGTTTTGTATCAGATAATCCGTTAACAGCCCGGACCAATGGGGATTTTCCACGTGTAAAATCATCATTGGCCACAAGAAACACGTGTTGCCTCACCGTTGGGACAAATGTCATCCACTCATTGGACAGGAGGCGCCTATGATAGGTCAACACGTGGCACGGCCCAACAGTGGCCCATTCCGGTGAAAACGGCCGGCCCAGTAAAAATTAGCAGGTCGGCCCATATAAGGCCTATTTGTGTCAGGTCCATTTAAGCCCACGACCCATACGAGATGTGCCAATTCGGCCCGTCAACGGCCCATTAAAGATTTGACACCATTGCAGCCCATCGCTAGTTCGAGCCCGTTAATAGCCCGCTATATATTTGGGCTCAATATCGGCCCGATGAGATTTCGGCCTGTTAGCGGCCCATTTAATGGATGGGCCAATTTTTAGGATGTACATCTTTCGGCCTTTTAGCGACCCATTTAAATGTTGGGCTAATTTCTGGCCCGGTGTGTCTTTCAGCCTGTTGACGGCCCATAAATCTGATGGGCCATTTGTAGTCGGACCTAAGTTTCAGCCTTTTAGCGGCCCATTTAAGTGTTGGGCCAATTTCTGGCCTGGTGTCACTTTCAGTTTGTTGACGGCCCATAAATCAGTTGGGCCATTTGTAGTCGGACCTGAGTTTTGGTCTTTTAGCGACCCATTTAAGTGTTGGGCCAATTCCCGGCCCTATGTGCCTTTCAACCTGTTAACGGACCATAAATGAGTTGGGCCATTTGTAGTTAGACCTTAGTTTTGGCCTTTTAACAGCCCATGCCCTTCATGGTCCAATACCAGCCCGGTTTCTCTTTCAGCCTGCTAAAGGCCCACAACACAGTTGGGCCATTTACAATATGACCTGACTTTCATCCTCTTAGCGGCCCATGCTCTCATGGTCCAGTACAAGCCCGCTGTCTCTTTCGGCCTGCTAAAGGCCTAGAGTATAGTTGGGCCATATGTAGCCCAAACTTAGTAACGGCCTGTTAACGGCCCGTGAAATAAATTGGGGCCACCTGTTGCCCGCTTCAATGTCGGCCTGTTGACGACCCGGGAGGTAAGAGAGCCGACCATTAACTTTCAGCCTAGTAACGGCCCATTAACTTAATGGGCCCACTAAAGTTCGTACATGTCTTTAGGCCAAATTAGATAATTTGAGCCCATTACGACGAGCAATTATGCACAGGACCAAAACCGATCAAGCAAAGGTACGGCATACATGGAATAACTTGCACATCCAGCATATATTACAGGAAATTACATCCACTTGGCAATCAAAGATTGATGCCAGTGCAAATAAATGAGCAGAACCTAACCATCTACAACGTCACAATCTGCAACCTCGGCACAGATGACGCCCATAAGCATGTGGGCAAGTTCTTGCTGCTTTGCTACACTGTCTCTGAAAACATTGATCAGTTGTTGTGTCGCACGACTCTGCACCTCTGATTCATCCACCATTTCCATCATTGCTTCAGCCATTAATTGGTTCACAAACATACATTTATTCCGTTGCATTCGAGACAGAGGATACTGAACAGATTCAGATGGTGATTTTGGCAGGCTTGTATTATTGATAGTGGAGAGTGTCTCGACCACTGCATCATAACATAAATTAGGAAGGGAACCAAACAGATTAATCATGAGTTATTGCCATATTACCTGGCCTAGATTTACTGGAAAGAAACAATGGGGTTGCCTTGTTGTTTTCAGAGTTTGTCTTCTTATCTTCAGCAGCCTGCACAAAATTAACACACTAGCATTGCTATCATTGGCCAAGTCAAATAGTAGGAAAGCAATATTGACACAACGAATGTTTGGGCAACTAGCCTACACCAAATTAACACAATATGGCACAGCTATCATCAGCCAGGTAAGGCAGTACGAAAGCAACATTGACACAACGAATGAATGGGCAACCAGAGAAGCACTACAATTCAGTAATGTGCGTGATATGAGATAGTACATTCATGGAGCTCAGTATGCAAAACTACCAGGCAGTTTTCCTTACAAAAATCAACATTGGCACCTTTAACATTTTGCTACAACTAATTTTAGAAGAGAGATGGGTAAGAAACATGTAGAAAATATGATCAGAATGCTATAAAATTTCATGATGCAAGGATACGCACACGCTTCTTAGAATGGAGTTGACATTCTTTTGCTGGACTGGAGCGGACTAGTTCTTTGGCCACTAGAATCTACTTATTATCAGTGGGAGTTGGGTTTCTCTATGCTGGAGCAGTATCTATGAAAAATGGAGTTGGTTTATTATCTCCTGGCGTTTGGATCTTTTTCAAAGACCTGGTTTGTAACCCTTCAGATTCTAACATAGCCGTCTTCCCCTTGCATGCCTTATATAGAAGAATGGTGATTCAGTTATAAAACATGCTACAACAGAGGTGGAATAGGTACTGAAGGATAGAAAGGCATGACATATTGACATGTATTCCCTCCATCCGGAAATAAATAGATGGGTCTAGGCGTATTTCAGTTCTAGATGCATCCAGTTTTATCCATTTCTGTGACATTTAATCCGGACGGAGGGAGTATGATGTAAGAGCTAGGGATATGACAGGGCAACACAGTAAAAAAAACACTGAAAACCCCACTGCAAAACCAAAGTATTCAAACCCACTGATATGAGATAGTACACTCATGCAGCTCAGGATGCAAAACTACCAGGCAGTTTTCCTTACAAAAATCAACATTGTGGCCTTTAATCATACATTTTGATACAACTAAATTTAGGTCAGATAAAGGTTTGATTCACGCCGATTAACAAAATACATGCTGATGTAAAAATATAGTGATATACAACAGGTACTTACATCTACATTGGAGCACAGAGAATTCCTGCAAGAATCTCTCCTCATAAACGATACCATTGCAGAAATTCTTCTACATGTTAAGCTTATTTTCTAAAAGAGAGATGGGTAAGAAACATGTAGAAAATATGATCAGCATGCTATAAAATTTCATGATGCAAGGATACACACACGCTTCTTAGAATTGAGTTGACATATTTTTGCTGGACTGGAGCGGACTAGTTCTTTGGCCACTGGAATATGCTTATTATCAGTAGTAGTTGGGTTTCTCTATGCTGGAGCAGTATCTATAAAAACTGGAGTTGGTTTATAATCTCCTGGCATTTGGATCTTTTGAAAAGGCCTTGTTTGTAACCCTTCAGATTCTAACATAGTCGTCTTCCCCTTGCATGCCTTGTATAGAAGAATGGTGCTTTAATTATAAAACATGCGACAGCAGAGAGATGGAATAGGTACTGAAGAATAGAAAGGCATGACATATTGACATGTATTCCCTCCATCCGGAAAAAATGGATGGGTCTAGGCGTATTTCAATTCTAGATACATCCTTTTTTATCCATTTCGGCAACATGTAATCCGAACGGAGGGAGTATGGTGTAAGAGCTAGGGATATGACAGGACAACACAACAACAACAAAACACTAGTTGAATGTAAAACTATATGCTAGCAGAATATGTACAGAAATAACAAAGGCAACATACACGTGTATGATTGGGAAAATAAGATGGCATTGCAACAGAGCTCTAGAACAACACTTCAATGTAAAAAAATGGTATGGCAGACAGATGAAGTACATACTGATGAATAACAATGCATAAGATATTCAGAAGCATGATGCCCAAATTAAGCAGATGGCATTGCGATAGAGTAGAATGACAGTACTTGAATTTGAAAACATGTTATCATGAATGGAATAGGTACTGAAAAACAGGAAGGCATGACATATTTACATGCATGATCAGCATGCTAAGCACATGGCATTGCAACAGAGTAGATACACTCTAGGACATTATATGCATATTGTACCCATATCACAGGCCAAGCTAGAGCAAGGACCTTGTGGGGTGAAGAGGATTCATCATCTTTCTGCAAGTCTTCTGAAGAACTGCCTTTCCATGTTCCATCATATTGGGCATCATTGACATCAAGTTTATTGGCCTTTACATTGCTCCACGAGGTTCTTGTGGATATATCAGTGAGTGCAATTATATCTGACATGCATGGAAGACAACTAGTAGTTAGATTTATGTAATGAGTTCCTGTAGGACACGACATAAACAATAGGACTGGGGTTAACTAGCAGCAACAGGTCTCGTAAACTAAAGCGAGAACATAGATGAAATCTATAGAATATGTATCGTTTGTACTCGAGATTAACTAGATGGCACACAAAAGTATTAAAGAACAACATAGGTAATACTATAATCACCAGCATGTGGGATAGCATTGGCTGATGGATGATAACTATGGAACATCGTTACCTAAAGAACAAGTATCTGAGCTGAACTATGGAACAACGTGAACTCCTGAACAAGACCCATAAGAGATCAGCATGAATATACAGTGAAATGTGATGATCTATTTTCCATTCTTAGATGAATAACAACGCCATAAATGTTGCACACAAGTAAGATGAGGGTACAACCTATCTGGCTACCATCCATAGGAGTGAGCATCATGTGCCGACTTGTCGATGGCCCTGCAGTTGTTGTGGCTGTCCATGTCGGGCACGCGCATTCGATGCAGGGAACTGTTGAGTGGGGACTATAGCTCCCTTCTGGTGTATGCTTCCCTTGTTGGAGCAGCTGCGGTGAGTCGGAAGACGGTGTGTCTGAATATGAAGATAATGCATAATGTTAAGAACGACATATCTCTTTGATATGAAGAAATACACTAAGAGATCAACAGCAAGGTACGAGAGTGGTCACGCATCTGTTGACTGAAGACTAAATTGGGGTCACAAAATTTTATTTTATTTTGGTACTGTCCGATCTACGCCAGATGGCTTGATGGTCGTCTTGTGCCTCCCGGCTGACACTGTTCGGAATCTTCCCTGGAGAGCCAGCGACCAACGGCAGAGCAGCCTGCCTCCATCGTCCGTGGCCCCGGCCAAAACCCCGCTCCCCGCCCCACCGCACTGTCGTGGTTGCGCCGCCCCCGGGCCAATCCACAAAGACTCCCCGTCATCCAGATCTGGCGGTGGCAGTACCTTCAACCCACGCAACTCTAAAAGATAGCCATCTAAGCGCTGCTTCCACAGCGAACTTGCGGCCCCGCACCCTTACGTTAGACACCAGCCAACCGGTAGCCTAGGAGCTCCGCCGCCTCGAAGGGTGCTGCTTCCCATTGGGAATTGATTGGCCCAGAATAAAAATTCAGACAATTGACGCCTAAATAAAGTTATTTGAGGTGAGGGTGTGACCTATCTGGCGGCATGGTGAAGTAGCCAGGTCCAGCTGCCGAGTCGGTGAGGCCGGCGCGGTTGCGGTGGCGACCGGCGGCAGGGAAAGAGTGATATCGCATCGGTCGACGGCTACGTGGAAGCAGCGCCAGGACTCTGGACGGGTCAGAAGTTGGAGCCGCTCCGGCGCCGTGAACAACGGCGGGGGTGAATCGGCTCCGGTACGGTTCACGCGGCCGTCGTTGAGGCAGCACCAGCAGCACGGAGTAAGAGGCACATGGCCCAGTGCACGACGGCAAATGGACAGCATCTCCGGCATTAGGGAGGAGGGCGGCTGTGAAATTGGTGCGGTTGGGGGCGCCATGGAGGTGGGGCTGAGGTTTCGCAGATCGGGAGAAGGGAGCTTCCCGGGGAGAAGGTGATTTGGCGCCCACGAGGTATGAATGGGGGGTGCGGGGGGGATTAGGAGGGGAGTGGAACCATGTCTTACGGACGCATTTGTCTGAAATGTGAGGGGGAGTTACAGTTCTACCCTTGCCTATAGGCTTCTCGGCTTGGGTCTGTGTATTGAGTGTTGAGGATAGTAGAGTAACTTTGCTTCTCCCCAAATAGTGGGCGGGAGCGATTTCGGGCGAGGAGGGCATGTTTTGAACTATAGTGTGCGCGAGCGATTTCAAGTGAGAAGAGCGTGTTTTGAAATAGTGGGCGCGAGCTATTTCGGGCGAGGAGAGCGTGTTTTGCCGACCATGGTTTATGAATTATTTGGCACATGTCATTTCGGCCGAGGAGAAGGCGCGCTTGGATGAAGTGATGAACCTACCCTCGATGTACAACGGGCCAATTGATGTGTGTCCCACATAGGACGGTAATTTCGCGTCTCCCATTTATTTGCTCGGCTGAATTCCACCGAGTAGAGAGGATGTTTAATGGTTCGTTCAAATTTTGGGAGAACGAGCATCCACGTCTACCTTACCAAGTCGATTCGAAACAAATTTTGAAATATTAGCTTGCCACTTCTTTTTTAGATGGAGAGATGATGCTCGGGAGTAATGTGTTTTTACATGCTCGTTGCTAGGGATTTACTATATGACAAATAGTTGACCCACTCAAAAATGCGAATCAAACCCAAAATGAAATATCTCGATTCAATGAAATAGCTCGTTCAATAGGTCAAACTAGTGAACTAAATCCAAAATTGAACACCTCAATCAAGTAGCATGTTGTACAGTATTATAGTACTCAATGAACATGTTGAAAGTCAAATTAATGAACTTGTTATATATATGCATATCTCCGTTCATGTGTGGATTGCAGATAATATGTTCTCCAATTTAAATATTTGAATGCAAGTTTATATTGAACCATAGTTTATACCAGTCTTTGATGCATAAAACGCGACCTCCCCCTCTCC
>NC_041391.1:478135038-478155165 GCF_002162155.2 Triticum dicoccoides | reverse complement strand
ACGCATCCGACACAAAAACCTTGTTGGTCCCTCTCCCTTTCTCTCCATCTCTCTCTCTCTCTCTCTCTCTCTCTCTCTCTCTTTGTGTGTGTGGGGGGGTCTTTCTAGTTCGCCTGCATATATACACCATCTATAGGTCTCTCTCGCACACTATGTATGATACTCTAGCTAGTCCAAGCTAGATATCTTTGGGTGCACTCATCGTACGCACATAAATTCCTTGGATCTTTGCCCGTAACTCTCTCATGCACCACTATGTCGTCTCGGAGCTCTTCCCCCCCCTCTCTCAAACTCTCCAACCGCCTGGGTCACACATACACATGCATATCTCACTCGCACTCGATAGGCCAATCTAAAACTCTATCTCTCTCCCTCGTTCTCTCTCCATCTCACACGCACACACACACAATCTCATGCCCAGCTAGCCAAGTATGATGGTCTCTCACTCAATTGTAGGCACACGCAGTCCCCCCTGTATGTATATGACTAGCTAATCTTAGTCTCCATCACAAACATGTGCATGGTCTATCTCGATTTCTCTCGGGGCATCTTTCTATCGCGCACGCACTCCCTCGATCTCCCACCCATATAGTCCCCTCACGATCTCGAGGGGATCTCTCTATCACAAACACACCCTCTCTCCCTCCCCATGCGTCCATGCCATCCATGTGTTCCTCTCGACCTTTTTTCCTTGTTGGCCAGACCTCTATTGGACATGTGCTACAGGGGTGTCTCTCTCCGTTGCAAACAATCACACACTAGCTATCTTCGTGTATCTCCTCGCCTCGCTTTTCCATCTCGGAGATGCATGCATGATATGTTTGCATAAGAAACGAAAAAATACACACTCTCTCTCTAATTTATCATTTGTTGTCACTTTCTCTTTTACACACATACTCTTTTTGCACACTTACTCATTCTCCTTCACACGCACTTGATCTGTCTTGACTGAGGCACTCTCCTCGGTCCATAGCATATAGATTTATTGAAAAGTCAAACATCACAAAGTTTGACCATGTACGTGGAGAAAAAGAATTACATCTAGTATAGCAAACATATACCATTAGATTCACCATGAGATGTAGTTTTGTATGATGTATCTTTGGTATTGTAGATATAAATAACATTTGCGTAAACCTGATCAAAGTTTCCAAAGTTTGACTTCTAAAAAATTTACATGCACTGCATTATCGAGCGGATGGAATATCTCTTTCCCCCTCTCAGCTATCTGACGCACCACTCAGCCTTATCGGGGCTCCTCAATCTCTCTCAAACTTTATTGGTCAGTTTGGTTCATGACCTGACCCTCATGCCTTGATGGCCAGTACTGCCTGGTGTGGACGTGAGATGTAAAATATTTCTGCCTGACCAGGCTTGTGTCGTGCTGAAGCATTTGGTTCATGCCTAGGCCAGGAAAAGCATCAACGTCCCATCAATCAATCCATGCATCAATTATTTAATGCTAATATCCATCCATGTTGCTGTTAGCCTCGTGGCCGCATGACCAGGCACGGCTAGGCGTTCAAAATCGGTCACCTGGGCCAGGCTAATTGCAGTGTCTAGAGTTTTGCCAGGCTAATTAAAGTGCAAGGGAACCCAGGCTAGGCGGGCTTTCTTTTTCACAGGATCGCAACCAAACAAGCGTGCATGAAATCCAGCCACAACCCCAAGCCAGGCAAAAGATGCTCAGGATGCAAGCCAACTGGCCTTATATCTCCCTGGTTCACACATACACATGTCTCGCTCGCACTATACATATAGACCCATCCAACACTCTCCGCCCTTGTTCTCTCTCCATGTGACATGCACCCCCCTAAGTACCATAATCTCTCACTCCATCATAGGCGCAAGCACTCCCCCCCTCCTAAGTATGATTATCTCTTACTAGCCATCAAGTACACACGTATTGTCTCCTTCCATCCATAAGTCTATCTCGATATCTCTCGGGGCATCTTCTATCGCGCACACACCTTGTCACTCGATCTCCCGCCCATGTAGTCCCATCACGATCTCCAGGGGATCTCTCTATGACAAACATACACTCTCTCCTCCCCATGTCTGCATTTTCTCCGTACGTCTCTCTCGACCTCTCTCCCTTGTTTGTTAGACCCCTCTTGGCCACGTGCCAGGGGTCTTGCTCTCTCGGTCCCAAACAACCATACACTATCTCCTCACCTTGCCTCCGTTGTCGAAGATGCATGTGTGATATGTTTGCATAAGACACGCACACTTTTTCTCTACTTTTATCGTGTGTTGTCCATGTCTCTTTCACACACGCACACACACTTTTTTCACTCACTCTCTCTCTCTCTCTCTCTCTCTCTCTCTCTCTAGTTAGGGACTCTGTCACGTCCATAAGCATATGGTTGTTTTGAAAAGTCAAACCTCAGAAATTTTTGACTAGGTATATGTGGAGAAAAACATTTACATATGGAATGATCATTAGATTCATCACAACATGTACTTACTTCATACTATCATTTATCTTTGGTATTGTAGATATATGTAATTTCTTTATAAACTTGGTCAAAGTTTCAAAAGTTTGACTTAAGAAAATGTTGGAACTACATTATCGAATGGAGGGAGTAGCTCTTTCTCTCTCTCTCTGCTATCTCTCACGGGCCTCCCCTCTCACTCGAACTCTCTATACCGACGGATTATACGCTCACTGTGTCAGTGTATAGCTCCGTATATTATTTAGTTGACCGGTCAACCAATCCACATGCTGCCTTATCAGCTCGTGTTCTGTATCTTCATGTGCTGGCCCATGTGGCAGTGGGTGAAAATAATTAAACTAGAGGCCCATATGACACGCGGTGAAGTAAACAAAGTTGAAACCACTCGGGGTAGCACCCCGCACGCTAGTAAATTGAGGGCGCATTGAGGACAAACTTCTTGCGCGCGAAGGATGCACTCGCGCATAATTCACCACTGCGCGGCGCCATGCACAGAAGGACGCACTCGCGCACACCCAGCACACAACACACACCAGCACACGTGTACACCAGCGTCGCCGCCGGTTGAGATGGATGGCGAGGCAGCCAATAAGCAAAGGCGGCTCGAGCCAAAACCGCATCCGGCGAGCCTGGACTTCATCAGCAGCCTCCCTGATGACATGTTGCTCATCATCATCGGCCTCCTCCCCACCAAATCTGCCGTGCGGACCACCCTGCTCTCCCGGCGGTGGCGCCCCCTCTGGCGCTATGTCCCCCTCAACCTCACCATCGACAGCTGCCTCTGCGACGTGGATTGCAAACGCATGGACGCAGTCTCCAAGATCCTTTCATCGCACCCTGGGCCAGCCAGACGCCTTGACATCCGCATGTTCAGTACCAACTGCAAGGTCCAACCCAAGTTCGACGACTGGTTCTTATCCCCCGCCCTAGATCAGCTCGAGGAGCTCAGCTTTGAAGCTGGACGATGTCGCTCTCTGCCGCCGTCCACGCTCTGCCTCACACCAACGCTGCGCCACGCCAGCTTCAGCTCCTGCTATCTTCCCCAGATTAATGTCACGCCCGCCTTTCTTCTCCCTCAACTCAAGCAGCTCGACCTCTTCGACGTTGTCATCTCGAAGAAGGCTATGGAGCACCTGCTCCGCGGCTGTACTGCGCTCAAGTACCTTCGTCTTGAGTAGATCCACGGATTCATTAGCCTCCACATTGCCTCGACGAATCTCCGATGGATTTATGTGTCTTGCTGGCCCCGCAACAAGACATCAATTGGGAAGAGATCACTCCAGCTGTTCCACGTTATGGTCATTGAGAATGCGCCTTCCCTTGAGAGATTTCTTGCATCGGATCTAGAAGGTGCAACAAAAATTAGGGTCATTGACGCGCCGAAATTGACAGCGTTGGTGTACTCGTCTGCCAAATTCTCCAAACTCTTTATTGGATCCGTAGTCGTTCAGGTAGAGCACTCATCTTCTTTTCCGTCTTCTTGAAATTCACATTTTTAAATTTGTTCTTGATGTATTTACGACCGTCTTCCAGAAAATGATTCCCACAAGCTTGACCCAGTCCATGCGCACAGTGAAGATCTTAGCACTAAAATCTATCGGCCTCAATCTGGATCAAGTTGTTGGATTCCTTACATGCTTTCCGTGCACGGAGAAGCTACTCATCGAGGTGAAACTTCTTTCCTATAAGTAAACGGTAATCACAATGTAGCTCAATTTTTTCGTAATTTTCCCAAATTACGATGACAAGTGTATTGTTCAAAACTGCATCTACGCACTACACCAAAAGAAATGTTTTTTGTATTTTTTTCTCACGTGATCACGTGCATCATTTTTATGTTGTACTACTATAGTAGCCTAGGCCAGTCATAGTGGAAAGTAACTTAGACTACTCCAGTAACTCTATGGTTACCCTAAGAGCAAGTACTACCTCCGTCCTGGTTTACTCTTCCAATTTTGTAGTATCAAAATTTGACCATAGATTTAACTGACAAAATGTTAATGCATGTCACTAAGAACTATATCGTTGGATTCGTATTTAAACATAATTTCAAATGGTGTAATTTTTAGTGACACGCATTGGCATTTTCTTAGGTAAATCTATGGTCACAATTTTATACTAAATACAAGGTACTATTCCCTCCGTCCCAAAATTCTTGTCTTACATTTGTTTAGATATGGATGTATCTAACACTAAAATGTAACTAGATACATCCGTATTTAGAAAAATTTAAGACAAGAATTTTGGGACGGAGGGAGTACAAAAGTGGGCTATGTAGGCCAAAACATGTGCCAAATTCACTTGTGATGCATTTGGCATCGATGCCCCTCCATTGCTCACTTGGTGCCCCAATCTGGATCACCTACTTTGCTTCGGTGCCAAATTAACTCATGCAATGAAAAAACACTGTGTGGGAGAGAGAGAGAGGACTAAGGCAAAAAAACACGTGTTTGGGAGAGTGAGAGGCTGGTGTAGTTGGTTTGATTGATTTGTTTATACATGTGGGTTTGTGTGCACAGCGGTGCCAACTCTCTCACATCGCGAGACCAGTGCCGAAATCTTTTGATTAGACATCGATGCGTATTATGTGGCATACATTTGCGAAATATGGCATCAGCCACATAGTGGAAGGCAACAAATGCCCAAGCTCTTCACGTGCTCCTAGTTAAATGAGAGGAAACAGAAAGAGAGAGAGAGAGAGAGAGAGAGAGAGAGAGAGAGAGAGAGAGTGAAAAAATATCACTAGCCAACCAACCCTATCGTATGAGCGAATGATATTGGTACCTCTTGATGACACGATAATCTTATGCAGCCAGCTACTCCAATATGTTCTCTTCTTTTGCAGATAAAAAAAGACCCAAAAGTGAAAAATGTGCTGCACTATAACAATCTCATCGAATGCCTTGATCTCCATCTTACAGATATTGATTTGATCGACTACCGAGGCAGCACATCTGTGATTAAATTGGCCATGTTCTTTGTTCTAGATGCAAGTGTGCTCAAGGTAATGAGGTTTGGCGTTCTCTGGCGCAACAATGAATGGCGTCCTGATCACCGCAAGCATCTAAGCCTAACTGACAAAGTCTCCGCAGAAGCTGAATTTGTTTTTGAAACATCAAGTGGCCAGAGACTCAAAAACTTATTTGCCCATTAGTGACTTGTCAGGGTGGTGGATTTTAGTTTGTACGATACTGATGCATCCACCTAAAGTAATGAAAGTTCTTACCTAAAATTGCTAGTAATTCCCTCTTCGTAGGTGCAACATTACTCCTAACATTTGTAATATCAGTTAGAAACTTGTAATATTGCCATGTCCTATTCCTGCGTTTTCAAAATCCCGCGAAACAAACAGGTCCTGAGTTGGTGATGATGTTGTGCCTCCCATCTTTCACCAATAGCCGTCGGATCTAGATCTGACACATACAAACCAAGCTTCTCCATTTTTGCAAAAATATGCCCACACTTGTTCCCTATTTACAAACAACTCCTTGTCTCTCACAATCAGCCTGATCTCCTCCCCACCACATCTAGAAGGTCGTGGAAAAATCTGGCGCGATGGCCGCTGCCGGAGCCGTCCACCCCCAATCTTGGTGTTCTGTGCAATGCACGGCATCTATGCACGGGAAGTTATGTCGAACAGGGCTAGTTGTAAGCAGTCTAGCTCTACAGCCATGATGATAGTGACTGCAGACGGTGAGGCTGACTATGGTATGCCGAACACAACGCCTATACTTAGGTGTCATCTCCGGCGCAGGGTCTTGTCACTTCACTGTGAGGAGCAGCACGTAATAATTTGACCAACGGGTAGTATAGTGCTAGTACTCCTACTACTACATTGGTAGTACTACTACTAGTACTAGTAGCACCACCATCTGGATTTTGGAGTACTACCACGTCCATCTGGATTTTAGTATTTGACTAGCAATATCTAGTAATGCATGTCACAAAAAAATGTACTACTCCCTCTGTAAATAAATACATGGTGTCTTATTCCTATCGGCGAGAGAACTTAATGTTTTTTTGCTAACTAGAGTACTAATAGGATTACATGCAATGAACTAAACACTGCATGTCATGTTTGGTAGTCTCAAGTCATTGAAAGCATGCACGGCCCACATCTCTCATTGGTTGATATGTCACGAAATAAGAAACAAGGAGGGAGTTAATGCACCATGCCTAAGTGTTTTGGGATTATTTGGTTTTCGTACGGTGAGTTACACAACATTTTTGTTTACATGCATTAACATTTTATTAGTTAAATCAAAGGTCAAAACTTGGCGCAAAATGCAATGGGGACCAATAAACCAGTAAACATCAAACATCTCTCGTTTGGCCCCAACTAGAGGTCCGGTGAGATGACTATACTGCACCGGCACGGAGGGGGACGCAGCTTCATTGACTTACGACAACTGCCTTTGGGTGAATGACACGTGGGCCCAGGGGGTGGCTGGCCCACCTATCATACAGCCAAAGGCAGGTGCAGTAGAGGGCCGAGGAGTAGTACGAAATCCTACGCACCTACGCACGCTAACCAAGGGCAAGAGTGATCACTCGAATCGCAAGATCAGTTGACTAGAAGCTAAGCTAGACCCATGGAGGCGATGAGCGCGAGCATCAGCTGGCTGTGCCATATGGTCCACGATGCCGGCCTGCGGCCCGGCACCGAGGAACGTCTCCAGGTAGTATTGCTTGAGGCCGCCAGGGCGAGGGGCCGCTTGGACGACAGCTTCGTCTCCTTGTTCGATGAGGTCCTCGTCGGTTTCCTCGACAAGTTCACCGTCGTCAAGAAGCTCGCGGACGACTTTTATGTAAGCCTCCAGCCGACGCGCCCAGGCTCTGTGATGCCTGCCACCCTCAACGGCCACTATGGTGACAACCTCTTTGACACACTGGTGGCCCTGCGACTGCCCGCCGTCGCGCCGAAGAATGTCCACCTTGAGGTCGCGCTCGCCGCGCAGCGCCTGGCACAGCAAGACACCATCGACATAATCACCCACGTCTACGCGCAAATCGTCCACAAGGACTACTACATGCAAGAGGAGGCTGATAGGACGCTGGCCTTCTTGGACCGCAGGGCAACCTTGGAAGGCACTGTTCAGAAGCACGTTGAGCTCGCCGCCAACGCCGCTGCTCCTCACATGTCAGTTGGTGACCCGGCGCACAAGGGCGTGAGGATGTCGTTGATGGATCCGTATGTATTTTTATCTTTCCGTCAAATCCATGTAGTAGTATATGATACTACAGTAGTTATCTTACGTTTCGCATCAACTTCATAATTTTCGTACGTACTCCATGCATGAACGGCGCCAGAACCAAACTTCTCATTACCCTAGGCAAAATCGTTATTTTCTATCTATCGGTCGTGCCATGGAGTAGAACCAAATTTTACAAGTTACGAG
The DNA here is from genome assembly GCF_002162155.2 of Triticum dicoccoides. Classification (NCBI taxonomy): domain Eukaryota; kingdom Viridiplantae; phylum Streptophyta; class Magnoliopsida; order Poales; family Poaceae; genus Triticum; species Triticum dicoccoides. Next base: position 478,147,310 of record NC_041391.1, on the reverse strand, counting down.
TTCAAAAGGAAAAGCCTACCGTGTTCGCGTCGCACCCCCACACGGTTGGTCTGGCACGCCGCTCAAGCAGGAATGCGTGTGGTGTTGCATTTTCACTTACAAGTGGGACCGCAGTTGAGCAAACTGACTATCGGCAAACCCCCACCCCGCCCACCACGCGATGGCTGAGAAAACGGGAGGGAGAAGAGATGGATGTAGCACGGACTCCAAGAAAATTGGTGTCGGATGGGACTCGTGTGGGTGGCGTGTGTAGTACTGCTAGACATGAATGCTAGTTATGGCCCATGCCACCCTACTATATCGAACCTATATCGAGATACGTAGAACAAATTTCCTGCAGTCTGTGCTTAGTCCTCCTCTATCTCTCTTCTCAGCCAGCCAGTGGACGCGCAGAGCCCATCGTCTGTTTGCTCACATGCGGTCCCACATGTCAGTGAAAACGCAAGCAGACCCACTAAATCTGCACATCTTTCACCTCGACGTGCTGGTGATGAAAAACAAATCCAATAAAGATCTTCGGTGGCCGCTTTTGGAGTTACTCAAGAGTAGTAAGATTCTATTTACAGTTTAACCCAAGATGCACATCTCGTGGCTTCAACTACCACTCTATTTTCTTTCATGACACGACCTGGATGTTGGATGTCCCACGTGTCGACAAAAGGAGGAAGAACCCGATCAAATCTTCGGTTGTGCTCTCGGATTAGACTAGTTGTGCTAACTTAAAAAATTTATTGTGTACTCCCTCCGTTCCAAAATACTTGACTTCCATTTGTCCAAAAATGGATGTACCTATATACTAAAACATGTCTAGATACATATATATTTTGACAAATAGAAGGCATGTATTGTGCAACGGAGGGAGTAGAATGGATGCAAGTTTTTTTATTGGGAAGAAGAGTACATCCATATGTTGATAGAGCGCAATTTAGTAGATGTTCTATCACTTTTAGCTAGCACAGAGGCTATAGAGGAGATTAGTGCACTCGTTGATACTCCTACTAGAATAGAGGCTAGACATGAGACTAGATGCGAGGAAGCAACGTCTACTTCTTTACACTCGAAGAAGAAAGAAGCACGCAAGATCAAGCCCCCGCAGACCAACAATGAATGCATCGAGAAGGCACTAATCCAACTTACAGAAGTAGTAAAATGTATTCTTGTGGTTCTTGTTTTCTTTGGTCTTGCTTTTCTAGTCAAAATTATCGTGGGAGTTCGTGCAAAACGGAGGACCGTTTGGGGTCGTTTGTTGGAGTTGGCCTTACAAGTGGGACCACAGTTAAGGAAACTTACTATCGGCAAACCCCCACCTCGCCCACCGCGCGATGGTTGAGAAACGACGAGGTTGAAGAGATTGCTCTAGCACGGACTCCAATAAATAATATGGTGTCAGATGGATGTTGTGGTGGTGGCGTGTGTCGTACTCCTGGACGTGAATGCTTGTTCTAGCCCATGCCACCCTACTAGTCCTACTACTTACTCCTACTATATAGTACTAGTATCGAGGATTCGAGGTGCTGGTTACGTACGGCGAACACATTAACATATGGCTATAGTAAAAACACCCGCCCGACGCATGAAGCATGTGAAGCTAGTACAAATAGTGTACTACTATTGTTGATTGGCCTCATCCGATAACCTGTTGCAATGCATGTACAATTATGTATTCGGAAAATATATTTTTGCCTCGTCGCACCACTCACTCACAGAAGGGACTCGAAAGCCATTCATAAATTTAGTAAGTTTATCACAGGCTTATCATTTTATTACATACAACAGGTCATCAACCCACATCGACAACGAGGATACATTATAAATACTAAAGTTTTCACCACACAACAAATAACAAGCAATGAAATGAACTTCAACTCAACCATTCCTCGGCGTTGGAAACGCTTGCTTTGAACCACAAGTGACTCTCTGGGACGGGCCATCCATTGTCGATCTGGAGACCAATGCAGGACTGATCATCGAGGCTGAAGCAGCCTACTATATCAGTACCAGGGTAGGGAACCACCCAAATGTCTGAGGTATAGACACAGTTGCTTCTCATAAATGGTAGTAATGTTGAGTCAACAGCAGTTGGATCGCCTTTCACCATCATTGGATAGTTTTTTCCAAGGAAGAGCGAGTTTTCTCCAAGACTATCAATTCTGTACCAGGGAGAAGGAGTTGGCGCTAGCACACTAGTATCCATCCCGAATACCATGCAATGGGTGTTGGAATAGGTCTGGAGAGTGCGACCATGGGAGACTACACCTGCTTCCTTAGTAGTAACATCATCAGTGGGCTGTATACACACAAGAAGAGGTTATCCATCGGAATTAGTTGCCAGTCGCCAAAGAGTATATGGGCACTGCTCGTCCTCATGCTCGTGATCATCACCATCGTCATCTCCCCCTTGGTTATAAAATTTTTCAAGTATAGGTGGTGGAATGTTCATAGGACCTTGGAAACACAAGAAGAAGGTTAATTAGTAAAGGGAAACTTGCTAACCCGCATGCATGTGGATGAAACAATTATAATTATGATGGAAGACAAACGTACTGAAACTATGAGGATGCCATGCAAAAACAGTGCCACGAGTGGTGGCAGCAAACACAAGGCCCTCGTATTGAATTGCATCACAGTATTCATCCGTGTACAGAAACTGATTTTTGAGCAATATCCATCGAGTCAAACCACCAAGGACGGCAACAAGCTTGTCGAAGATAGCAACAACTTCATAGTTGTTGTAATTCCAAGAGCGGTTGGGAACTCGACAAATTGCTATCTTCCATAGAAGATACTCACCATGATCGTATTTGAACGTGCGTACAATACCGGTGTGCTCAACCTCTGGGCAGTCTGCTGAGATTTTTGGAAGTGGAACCCGGTCACAAGTGTACACATTCACAAGTTCCCACTCACAGTTGGACCCAATGTAAACAACCCAATCTCCATTTGCGCCTACCCAAGCCTTGCCCTCAAGAGATGGCACCTTAACATCATACATATCATTATCAAGCGGCATCAACTTGCACAGGGCGAGGCCTCCGTCGTGCCGGCGCCAGTCATCAGGGTCACGGCAAAGAAGATAGGGGAGATCAAACCGCTCCTTGACTCTTGGGTTCCTTGTAATGATGTTATTAGTTGAGTCGAGAATGGGCTTGAACGAACCTGCCATGCTAGCCGAGGTGATGACGTCGCACGGATCAATGAGTTCCTCCACCACGTCATCTTTCAGATCGGGGCAAGAATAACGGGGTCGTTTCTAGCCTGTTCCCTCCATGGAGAAGACGATCGAACAATGGCAGAAGAAAGGGTGAAGGGCTAAAGGAAAATGGAGGAGGGAGAGGAAGAGCGTGCGACAGCAGTTCCAAATCAAGAGGGAAAGGCAAAGAGTCGATGGACAGTTGCCAGTTTGCCACGGTTCATGAAGAGGCGCCCCGGCCTACACGTCGGTTCGGAAATACTCCTACTACTCGTCGTCGTCTCACTGATATATTGGAACGGGACCACATGTCAACGAAACATGGTGTGTAATTTCTCGTGCAAAATGCGATCTGGCCGCATTGGCCCGAGGTGCCACATTAGTTATCGACCTTTATTTTTTTAATGGCGTGCCGTTCAGTTTTGAAGCACGACTAACTGGTACTGTACGCAGAGAAAATATAAACTACTCTACCACGACTCCACCTCCATTACTAGTAGTATAAAAAAGATATATAGGATGGAGCTTCAGCGCTTTCTTGCCAAGGGCTGCCCACTTGCTTCTCACACTACCACCCTCTCTCCAGATCTAAAAAAGACGGCCCCTCTCTCCCTCCTCACCGATGGTCACAGATCCGCCGAGGAAGAAAAGGACATGCAGCGTTGACGCACTCGTCATCGGCGAGCGAGGTCACGCACTGACGACAAGGCCGTCCTCTCAGACCTAGCGCCCGCACGGGATGGCCTCCGTCCCCAAGCTCGCTGCCGTAGTGTGCGCGGAGGACGACGACCATGAGCGAAGCCACTTCCTGCCGACCCTCAGGTATGCTACCTCTTTTCGAACCATACCCTTGTTCTATTGCCCCATCTGCCATGTCGTTGCATGTGGATCTTTTTCCACTCCACCATCTTCCCAATTTTCTATCCTCTGCTCTGCTGGCCACGCAGACGAAAACCATAATTTTCACTATTAAAGGAAACCCTACTTCATGCAGACTAATCCATGTCTGGGTTGAATAAGGAAAGGAAGGGAGACTGTACTGTCCAAGAGAGTAGGCATCGAACCTGCATCTAGTTTGAAAAGGGGAAAATCAGTAGCTAAGGAACGAGTCTCGTGTATCTTGGTTGCAGAAGGGTAGAAAGGCATGACAACGCAATAGAGAATGACCAGGTCGATCGGTTTGTTGTCCTCACATAGGAAAAAGGTGGTTAAAGAGAACAAAAATGGGACGTAATCCACATATGCTGCCTAGATATTTGTTGCTCTGGGCAACCATACCTCCCTCACCACTCTGCGTTCGTGGAGGTACATCGTACTGGTGCGCCCACTATCCGAATGGGCCTCCCATGCTCTTATTGCCACTTTTTTTGCTGTTAGTATAACGCCAGAAGTCAAGTCAAGCAATGCTACTGCTAAAGTGATGCCACATTTAACTAATGCCGCTCTCAGTCTAATGCCACCGATAAATTTAAGCAATGCCATTTAATGTCACTGGATTGTTTCAGGGTTAGCTGTTGATTGTCGATGTATTAAAGATTTTTCAGCTAAGGCATTCTAATGTTGTTGCACAGCCAGTATACCAACGATGAAACTTGTTACTACCTTCAGATTTTTGCACTGTTAATGCTTATAGATTACATACCTCACTTTCATGAGATAAGTTAACTTTTTTGTACAGTGTCACCAAAATGCCAAGGTGCTGATGTCATTTTATTTTGGTTAAACTGCACAGACAATTATGAAGACAAGAGGAAAGGTCAAGAGTGGGCACCTCCTCCTCCGGCTGCTCTCTTGATTCGTTCGATCAAGTTTTTATGTTTGATCGTTTATCAAGATTGGGATAGCAATTTTTAAGGTCCCCCCGAGTTCGAAATGATATTTACCTTGGAGGTACATGGTTTGCAAATTTTTTATACTGTCATTAGTTAATAATGCTAGTTACCTTCAGACTTTTGTATTTGGTTTAATGCTCATGCACAACTAGTATACCAATGCTGAAACCTGTTACCTTTACATTTTGTATTGTTAATTCTTATAGAAACCTTCCAGTGCTAGAGTTTATTGAAATCTGTTCAGTAAAACCATTGTACTGTACCCTGTAATAAACTAACTACTCTACTGTTGCACTAACCACTAGATTAGTGTATATTTGTAGTATTCGAATGGTGTTGCATTAGCGTATGGACATAAATAAAGTGTGGCAAGCTTTCCCAGATATGTGCTCAAGAAAACTACTACCTGTTTTTCTAAATACTAGACATTTGGGTACTTTAAATTGAACCATGAAAACGTCTTATATTAAGGAACAGAGGGTGTAGAGTTCAATCAAATTATCCCAGTAAAGCTAGTCACACCTTTGTTAAAATTAATGTTCATTATATTATCGGAGGAGGTCTGTATGTTTGTCTCTAATGCCTGTCGACTACATACCTGACATCATGTAATGTTAAGTCATTTCCTTTTGTACAGTGTCACTGAATTGTCAAGGTGGTGATGGCATTTTATTTTAGTAGAACTGCACAAAATTTGCTTCAAAGAAGAGGAAAGGGCAGGAATGGCTCAGTTTTTCAGAAAAAACTATGTATGCCTTCCTGACATCAGCCGTTGTTGCTTTATTTATTCCTTCAAACAGGTGGTTAGAAACAGTCTTGCTACCTTTTCCCATTAAGAAATTGGAATGCTTATATTTGGGAGTCTATGCGTCAACTAGTGCCACTTTTATAGTAATCACACTTTCAATATCTATGCAAACAGGGATGCTCGACTTTAGTGGAACTGCACAAAAAGTCCAACTGGTTCAACATTAGGAGCATGTTTTTTTCCAAACCTTTATATCCAATTGGTGGCACTATGAGCTGTTCATTACGAAGGTACATGGTTTGCTACTATCTTCCTACACTTTTTGTACTGTCATTAGATAGTAATACTAGTGGTTTGCTAGTTGCTTGATATGTTTACTAGCTGCTAGATATTTGTGCAGATAGAGATGTCTGCTCGTTGCTATTTGGCAAACAAACAAAGTGTCCGCAATTTTGGTTGAACTGCACAAGAGAATAGTATAGTCACTGCATGCAGTGCCATTTAAAAATAGACACAAAGATTGGATAGTCACTTCATGGACTATAGAAAAGTAGTATTGTACTATTTACTGGCCAACAGTTGGTGCTTCATTGCTTTGGTCTGATTATACAATGGGCATCATTTTGCCTAAGTTAAAGTTTGTATTCCGAAAATAGTCTCGCGGTGTGATCGAGAGAAGACCAAATCATATTGCAGTGGATGTTCCTCCATCATGTGTGGTTCATTCTCATGGTTCCAGCTGTTGATGAAACCACTTGCGTTTGCAAGAGGAATTGTAGACTTCACAAACAAATTTGTCTTTCAGTCTGTACTGAATGTTGGCCAAGAGAAGCATCCATGTTAGTAGGAAGAACATATGTTTTTTCTAGATCTTAGCTTTTGGAGCTACATATTTGTATATGATCTGTGAATCATTGAGATGCATTAACATGTTGATCTTATGTATGGGAATCGTACTAGTTAGTTTTAGTTGCGACGCAAGATCCGAAGTGGCTGATCTTTGCTTTTGGAGCTACATATTTGTATATGATCTGTGAATTATTGAGATGCATTAACAGTTACTTATTTATGTTCGCTCAGTGTTTACAAGTTACTGATCGATCACTAGCTAGCCTACAAATGCGCTCCTGGCAGTTTTATTTGCGACGCAAGATGCAAAGTGGCAGTTTTTTGAATAAAATGCCTACCTCTAAAGAAACTGACAAGCTACACTATCGATCCTACACGGATAAAAATGCCTACCTCTAAAGAAACTGACAAGCTACACTATCAATCCTACACGGATAAATAGAGGAACACGCACGTACTACCTCCTTTCCGGTTTGCAGGGCTCAATTCAAGAAATGACCTACTCGATCCTACACGAATAAATAGCGGATCACGCATGTACTAGTACCTCCTTTCCGGTTTGCAGGGCATAATTCAAACCTCTCACCAACCAAGGTACTCCCTCCGTCCGGGTTTATTAGTCCCGTGAGCAAAGCAGCAAGACCAAGGCATGGCCATAATTAACGACATGCAGAAGTTTAAGCCTAATTAATTCCAGCGATTTAAGTGGTTGCATGCGTGCCCTCGGCTGCGACTCATTGCATGCTGCTTTGCGTACTGCCTACGAGCGATTCTAAGTGCCTGCATGTAGCCGGCCGTAATTAAGGCCGCTAACTGATGCGAAAAAAGATATGCTTTAATTGTTGTGGGCTTTTTAAATCCGTGGAATCATTATTGACAAGGAGGGAGATGATTCGAGTGCTCTCGTTTGACCGCCATGCCGACGTGCGACCCAGACGGGACGGGACGACACAGTCATAATTTCGTTTTCTCTAGTTTTCCACGGCAAGTTGGCACGCTAAGCCATTATCCATTGAATTCCGATGACCATCGCGCTACCTTCCCCCTATAAGTATTGTTTCCCGGCCTTCTCCGATGCCACCATGACCCAACTCGCCATATCCTCATAAGCCCCCACCGGCCCGACGTCGCTCGCCACGTCTGCCATGCCCCCGCCCGTCCGTGGAAGGCGACGCTGGAGGCGGTCACCGCTGGAACTAGTGTTCGGTTTTTCACCGGAAGGCAGACGGAGGGAGGAGGCATTCTATCTGTCTTTAGATGGCAATGCGGAGATCGAGGAGTTGTTGGAGCGCGACCGCATGGCAGGGGAGCAGGAGTTGTTGGAGAGAGACCGCCTGGCGGAGGAGCAGCGTATCACCGATTTGCGCCGCCAGCGGGACATGGAGCAGCAGCGCACCGACGCTCTGAGTCGTGAGCAGAGCTCCTGCAACTGGGCCGACTACATGGAGGCCAGCGCCCAGCAAATAGCCCTGGAGGCTGTCGGGCACGCACGCGTCCGTGACGCCGATTTTTACTACCAGCTCGTCAAGTGGGTTTCCCGCTTGGAAGCTGAAGCTTTGGTGGACCATGCCGGCATGGAAAGGGCCAACGCGCACGAGCAACGCGCCCTATCATACCTCTTGCAAGTCCGAGGCGAGGCGCAGGACGCCGGTGCCGGCGTTTAGCATGTATCACAGATGGCGACCGGCATCGTCTAGTTAGCTAAGAGTAAGTTAGTACTTGTACGCTACTAGAGTATTAGTGGGAGTAGATAGTTAACTTGGCTATGATGGTTGTCAACGTGGAAGTTCAGTACTCTATATGTGGAGCAGACCTGTTACTTTGCTCTCAATGTTGAACTTTCTGTTTGAATGTATGGAATGGGCTGTTATTTTTTTAAATGGGTTGTATTTGTCCTCCATGGGTTTAGAGGTTGACTTGTGGGCCTAGCAAGTTGACGCGTACACAATCAGGAGATGATTGTACGTGGAGAGGATGACAGCAGGGACCCGCCAAGGTCATGGCACTACGCAAGCAAGTGCCTCCTTATTTCAAGCCAATAAAAAAATGGCTCCTCCTAGTGGATTTTTGGCATCTGGGTCCCATGCCATTGTCAACGTAGTCAATAAATGAGAGAATTGCACAACGAGCGGCTGACACCAGGGACTCAGTAGCTCGCCCAGTTATTTTTGTTTTGGGTTAATTTGATAAATGCCACTCCAAATCTGGTGTATCCGAGAAACGCCACTCAATTTCCAAACTTTGAAAAATGCCATTTCATGCCATTTCTAGTGGCATTTTTCAAAGTCTGGAGTGGCGTTTTTCAAAGTTTGCAAACTGCAGTGGCGTTTTACAAAGTTTGCAAAAATTGCAGTGGCATTTTTCAAAGTTTGGAAATTGCAGTGGCATTTTTATGAATCGCCATAATTGGAGTGGCATTTACCTAATTTGTTTTTGAGACGGAAGCAGGGTGTCAATTGGGCTGTGCGGGAACTCTGGACTATCTAGACATCCTTTTCTTTTATGTTTATCACAGACCAGCCCAGTAGTTTTTTTTTCTGGAAATGGCTAGCCTAGATTTTTTGTGATTTGTCAAATAAGTCGCTTTATCAGGCCTGTTGGGCTGCAAATCTGTTGGGTTGTACATTTTTAAAACACATCAAACCGGCAATTAGTTCCAAATATCTTTTTTTCATTTCGAGATTTTAAATTGCATTGATTTTTATGCGTGGGCAATTTATTGGATTTTATATTGATATACATTTATTTTTAAAATCAGTCTGACTGTGACTCGAAATTTCGGGATTAAAAACAGTTCAGACCGCACCAACATATGAAAAACTTCGTATAATTTTATAACCATGGCCACAATATGGGCTGTAATGCTAACAAAAAGAATACGGGCTCCAAAAAACCCCGTAAGAATTAGCAAATGGGCTGTAAATTATTTGAAATAATGGAAGATGGGCTGTATGCTGTTTTCCACAGATTTGTGGCTTTCCATAGATGGCTTGTATACTGTTGGATGTCCATCCAACGGCCGTCGTGCTTCTTCAATCTCTGCTCTTCCTTCTCCAGCCGCTCAAACAAGCGCTGGCAGGACTGCCTGCTCCCTCCTCCCCGTGGCCGGCTGTGCTACCGCGCAGGATTCACCATCCCACCGTACTCTCATCACTGGCCTAGCCATCCCTCTACTCACCCACAGTCCCACACCTGTTGTTATTCTCCGGCGATGGCAGATGAACTAGTAAACCCTCGTACAGTCGTACTCCCCTCCGCGTGGGAAACAACTGCCGAGTCTTCCTTGCCTCCGTGTTGTTCCCTTCCTAGGCCTCGCCGTCGTCCACCACCCTGGTGCTCTTGGCATGGTGTGGTCAACATGGTCAATGACTGACATGCATTTGAAGTGGACTGTATGTGGAGAGGCTGACAGCTGGGTCCACGGCAGCACACAAGGAAATGCCTCCTTATTACGCGCAAAATAATGATTCCTCCACCTGACATCTGGGACCCACCGAAAGGGCCTCTGTATTTCGCAAAAAAAACATTACCGCCGCTGACAGCTCGGACCCACCAGCTATATCTTCGCACGCAAGGAAGTGCCTCCTTATTACGCACAAAAAATGAATATTCCCCCTGCTAGCTGGGACCCAGTATAGTGGGCCTACTAAGTTGACGGGGATGAAGGGCTTTGTCAACTTAGTCAATATGCACGATTCTAGCTCGACTGACCGTACGATGTCCATACAACGGCCGTAGTGCTTCTTCAACCTCTGGTCTTCTTGCTCCAGCCGCCCAAAGCAGCGCCAGTCGTGCCGCCTGCTCCTGCCTCTCATGGCCGGCTGTGCTGCCGTCACCGCCCTCATACTACAACCACCGCTGGCCAGGCCATCCCTCCACTCCAGTCACCCACACCCCCTGTTATTCTGCGGCGACGGCAGCACAGCCGAACCAGTGAACCCTCATACTCCTCTCCACGTGGGCATCCACTGTTGCGTCTTCCCCGGCTCTGCGTCGTCCCCTTCCTAGGCCTCGCCGTCGTCCACCGTCGTGGTGCTCTCGGTGCGGCGTGGTCAATGTGGTCAACGACCGAATTCCATCGAAAGAATACTATACGTGGAGAGGCTGACAGCTGGGTCCACGGCAGCCGCAAGGAAGTGCCTCCTTATTACGCGGAAAATAATTATTCCTCCACCTGATAGCAGGGACCCATCGGACGGGCCAGCAGTATTTCGCAAAAAAAACATTTGCCCCTGACTGCTGGGACCCACCCGACGGGCCACCGTATTTCGTGAAAAAACGTTTCCCCTGCTGTCAGCTCAGACCCACCGGAAGTGCCTCCTTATTACGCACAAAAAAATGAATACCCCCCTGCTAGCTGGGACCCACCTTGGTGGTAGGCTGACTTGTGGGCCTACTAAGTTGACGGGGACGGAGGGCTTTGTCAACTTAGTCAATATAAACGATTCTAGCTCCAGTGACCGTACGATGTCCATCCAACGGCCGTAGTGCTTCTTCAACCTCTGGTCTTCTTGCCCCTGCCGCCCAAACCAGCACCGGTCATGCCGCATGCTCCTGCCTCCCGTGGCCGGATGTGCTACCGCGGAGGCCTCACCACCCCCTACTATTCCCACCGCTGGCCAGGCCCTGCGGCAACGGAAGCCTCACACCGCAGCTGAACCAGTGAACTCTCGTACTCCTCTCCGCGCGGGCTTCCACTGCCGCTTCTTCCCCGGCTCCCCGTCGTCCCCTTCCTAGGCCTCGTCGTCGTCCACCACCCTGGTGCTCTCGGCGCGGCATGGTCAACATGGTCAAGGAACAACTTCCATCGGACGTGGACTGTACATGGAAAGGCTGACAGCTGGGTCCACGACCGCAGCAAGGAAGTGCCTCCTTATTACGCGGAAAATAATTATTCCTCCACCTGACAACAGGGACCCACCGGACGGGCCACCGTATTTCGTGAAAAAAATGTTTCCCCTGACTGCTGGGACCCACCAGCTACCTCTTTGCACGCAAGGAAGTGTGTCCGGACAAAAAAACAATTCACCCCCTGACTACTGGGACCCACCAACTACATCTTCGCACGCAAGGAAGTGCCTGATAGTCGGGACCCACCTGGTCGAAGCGTATGTAGCGTTGTCATTCTGGTCGAGAACATGTACGTACATATATACTGGTCGATGTAGAGGCGCGCACGTGTCGTAGTAGAGGCGTGCATGTGTCGTAGTAGAGGCGCGTAGCATGTACACATACGTATAGCGGCCAGGGTGCAAGAAAGAAAATACGGCCACATACATACATATGGGCTGGGTCTCGAATGCCTACTCGCGCATACGTACATGGCTGGGTCGGAACAGAGAAACATTGTCGTCGTCGTGTTCATGGGGAGCCAACCGGCTGGGTCGGAACGGAATGCGTGGTCGTGTTCATTGAGAGGGCTTGGACAGAACAGGTGATGAAAACGAGGCCTGGCGTACCGCAAAACGGAGGAAACGGACCTCCTATGTTCAGAACGGGGTCCTGTTGATCGGGAGGGGTGTGGCGTACCGCAAAATGGAGGAAACGGACCTCCTACGATCGAAACGAGGGTACTGTTGATCGGGAGGAGTGTGGCGTACCGCAAAACAGAGGAAACGGACCTTCTACGGTCGAAACGGGGGTCCTGTTGATC
>NC_041391.1:478113233-478134618 GCF_002162155.2 Triticum dicoccoides | reverse complement strand
GGCTTCAGTTAGCAGCAGTAGCGAAGGAATCGCTCGATCGGGTTCAGTTAACAGCCATCGATTGATCGCTCGGGTTCAGTAACACGTAGCCTGTAGTGCAATCGCTCGGGTTCAGTTAGAGCCCAACGCCTCGCTCGGGTTCGGTTAGAGCCAACGCCTCGCACACACGCGCGAATGTGTACGAGAGAAACACGCATTGCTCGGCCCCCGACCTCCCACACGGAACTCCCCAAAATTTTCCTCGCTGAGGGAGTCCCGGATTAGGGGGTGTCCGGATGGCCGGACTAAGACCTTTGGCCGGACTCCCGGACTATGAAGATACAAGATTGAAGACTCCGTCCCGTGTCTGGATGGGACTTTTCTTGGCGTGGAAGGCAAGCTTGGCGATATGATATGAAGATCTCCTCCCATTGTAACCGACTCTGTGTAACCCTAGCCCTCTCCGATGTCTATATAAACCAGAGAGTTTTAGTCCATAGGACGAACAACAATCATACCATAGGCTAGCTTCTAGGGTTTAGCCACTCCGATCTCGTGGTAGATCTACTCTTGTACTACCCATATCATCAATATTAATCAAGCAGGAGTAGGGTTTTACCTCCATCGAGAGGGCCCGAACCTGGGTAAAAACATCGTGTCCCTTGTCTCCTGTTACCATCCGCCTAGACGCACAGTTCGGGACCCCCTACCCGAGATCCACCGGTTTTGACACTGACATTGGTGCTTTCATTGAGAGTTCCTCTGTGTCGTCGCCTTTAGGCCCAATGGCTTCTTCGCTCGTCAATCACGACGTGCTCTGGGATGAGACTTTTCTCCCCAGACAGATCTTCGTATTCGGCGGCTTCGCACTGCAGGCCAACTGATTTGGCCATCTGGAGCAGATTGAAAGCTACACCCCTGGCCATCAGGTCAGGTTTGGAAGCTTGAACTACACGGCTGACATCCGCGGGGACTTGAACTTCGACGGATTCGAGCCACAACCGGGCGCGCTGCACTATCACGATGGGCATGATTTAGCTCTGCCGCCAGACAACGCCCAGAGCATCGCTCAGGTGTCCGCTCCGACCATTAGCTCGGAGCCCACTGCGCTAGTCGGGGATGGACGGTTGGACACCGCCCCGGAAGCTGCAACTTCTACGGCGATAGAGCCGGATACCAGCCTAGTCCTTTGCAAGGCCCGTGACTCCAAGGTGCCGGAGTCCGCTCCGGACTCCGTAAATCCCGCACCTCTTCCGATCAAGCCCGATTGGGCTCCGGTCATGGAGTTCACCACCGCGAACGTCTTTCAGCACTCGCCTTTTGGCGATATCCTGAATTCATTAAAGTCTCTCTCTTTGTCAGGAGAGCCCTGGCCGAACTACGGCCAACACGGTTGGGATGCGGACGACGAAGAAATTCGAAGCCCACCCACCACCCACTTCGTAGCCACTATCGACGATTTAACCGACATGCTCGACTTTGACTCTGAAGACATCGACGGCATGGACGCCGATGAAGGAGACGATCAAGAACCAGCACCTATAGGGAACTGGAAAGCCACCTCGTCATATGACATATACATGGTGGACACCCCTAAAGCGGGGGATGGCGAGGAAAAAACAGAGGATGATCCCTCCAAGAAGCAACCCAAGCGCCAATGTCAGTGGCGCCGCTCCAAGTCCCGCCAAAGCAAAAACGGTGATTCCGGCGCCGAAGATAACAACACGCCGGACAGTGCCAAAGACAACCCCCTCCAGCAGGATTCAGTGCAGGAGGACGAAGGAGCCAGCCCTCATGAGAGAGCGGCCGACAAAGAGGTTGAGGACGACTATTATATGCCTCCCTCCGAAGACGAGGTAAGCCTCGACGACGACGAATTCGTCGTGCCAGCGGATCCCATCAAACAAGAGCGTTTCAAACGCAGGCTTGTGGCCACGGCAAGCAGCCTCAAGAAGAAACAGCAGCTGCTTAGAGCTAACCAAGACTTGCTAGCCGACAGATGGACCGAAGTCCTGGTGGCCGAAGAGTATAAACTAGAACGCCCATCCAAGAGCTACCCAAAGCGCAGGCTGCTACCCCAACTTGAGGAGGAAGCAACTAAACCTACATCACCAGCGTATGATGCGCCCGATCGGCCACCCCGCGGCCGCGATAGAGAGGCCTTCAGGCCCTCGACCCAAGCCGCACCCTGGCACCGCTCAAAACATACCAGAGTACGGGGAGACGCAACAGACCTGTGAGACATCTTGGAGAATAAGGCAAGGCAAACAAGATCGATCTACAGATCGCACGGGCGCCCCGCTTCACGTGACGCTAGCCGTCACGCCGGACATAATAAGTACGGCCCGGCCGAATACAACAGACCAAGCTCGTCCGAGCTGCATCGTGATATAGCCCAGTACAGGGGCACCGCACACCCACTATGCTTCACAGACGAAGTAATGGATCATCAAATCCCTAAGGGCTTCAAACCCGTAAACATCAAATCATACGATGGCACAACAGATCCTGCGGTATGGATCGAGGATTATCTCCTTCATATCCACATGGCCCGTGGTGATGATCTACACGCCATCAAATACCTCCTACTCAAGCTTAAAGGACCAGCTCGACATTGGCTTAACAGCCTGCCAGCGGAGTCAATTAGTTGTTGGGAGGACCTGGAATCCGCATTCCTTGACAACTTCCAGGGCACTTATGTGCGACCACCAGACGCCGATGACCTAAGCCACATAATCCAGCAGCCAGAGGAATCGGCCAGACAATTCTGGACACGGTTCCTAACCAAGAAAAACCAAATAGTCGACTGTCCGGACGCCGAGGCCCTTGCAGCCTTCAGGCATAACATCCGAGACGAATGGCTTGCCCGGCACCTAGGACAGGAAAAGCCGAAATCTATGGCAGCCCTCACGACACTCATGACCCGCTTTTGTGCGGGAGAAGACAGCTGGCTAGCTCGTAGCAATAACATAACCAAGAGCCTCGGCAATTCGGATACCAAGGACAACAACGGCAGGTCACGTCGCAACAAGCATAAGCACCGCATTAACAGCGACAATACTGAAGATACGGCAGTCAATGCCAGACTCAGAGGCTCTAAACCCGGTCAGCGGAAGAAGCCATTCAAAAGAAACCCTCCGAGCCCATCTAGCTTAGACCGGATACTCGATCGCTCGTGCCAGATACACGGCACCCCCGAACAGCCAGCCAATCACACCAACAGGGATTGTTGGGTGTTCAAGCAAGCAGGCAAGTTAAGCGCCGAAACCAAAGACAAGGGGCTACATAGCGATGACGAGGAGGAGCCCCGGCCGCCGAACAACAAAGGACAGAAGGGATTTCCCCCGCAAGTTCGGACGGTGAACATGATATACGCAACCCACATCCCCAAAAGGGAGCGGAAGCATGCTCTCAAGGACGTCTATGCGTTGGAGCCAGTCGCCCCAAAGTTCAACCCATGGTCCTCCTGCCCGATCACCTTCGATCGAAGGGACCATCCCACCAGCATCCGTCATGGCGGATTCGCTGCATTGGTCCTAGACCCAATTATCGACGGATTTCACCTTACCAGAGTCCTAATGGACGGCGGCAGTAGCCTGAACCTGCTTTACCAGGACACAGTGCGAAAAATGGGCATCGATCCTTCAAGGATTAAACCCACAAAGACAACCTTCAAAGGCGTCATACCAGGTGTAGAGGCCAGCTGTACAGGCTCGGTTACACTCGAAGTGGTCTTTCAGATCCCCGGATAACTTTCGGAGCGAGGAGATAATCTTCGACATAGTCCCATTACGCAGCGGCTATCACACCCTGCTTGGACGAACCGCATTTGCAAAATTCAATGCG
Organism: Triticum dicoccoides; assembly: GCF_002162155.2. Classification (NCBI taxonomy): domain Eukaryota; kingdom Viridiplantae; phylum Streptophyta; class Magnoliopsida; order Poales; family Poaceae; genus Triticum; species Triticum dicoccoides. Next base: position 478,130,793 of record NC_041391.1, on the reverse strand, counting down.
GTTCCGCACTATGCATATCTCAAGCTCAAGATGCCAGGACCTCGCGGAGTCATCACGGTAAACGGAAACACCGAATGCTCTCTCCGAACGGAGGAGCACACAGCGGCCCTGGCGGTGGAAGTACAGAGTAGCCTCTCAAGGCAGTTCTCCAAACCAGGCGTCAAACGTCCGGACAACGTCAAGCGAGCCTGAAGTAACCTACAACAAATCCGGCTGGCACGTTTCGAGCAAGCATAGTAGTGCGGCCCCAACCCCAGCCCCCGCCAAATGGCGATACTGGTACCACGCGTACATAATTACGCCTTAGAGATACCATGGGCATAAGGGGAGGGGCACAACTACGGCACGCCCAGAATGCAGCTCAACCGCACTAAGGGGCTCCCTATTTCACCATTTTCATTTTTACAAACTTTTAGGACCCAACTATTCGGAAGGCCTGTCCGGAATACACTCGCCGAACCCACGACGCAACAGCCAAGGAGAGAGCAAGCCACGTCAAACGTCCAGGTGGTCTTTATAACGAGTTTAATACCTGTTTTACTTACAATCCCGCAGCTTGCCCCTGGAGGGGAACATGTCAAATAATCCCATCTCTTGCTTATCGCACTTCTTGTATCGTTCTTCTTTCGCAGCAGCCCTTTTTTAATAAACAATATATAGCTCTTCTCTATTATTGTACATATCTATTTTTTATATACAAATATGTTCAGTCATGACATTCTGCAACCGTACACTTTGGTACGGACAAGACACCAGGGGCTTAAAACACCCCATAACATGGTGTGAGAAGACCGAACACTCTCAAGAGTGCGGCACCCCGAACTTATAGCACTATATGCATCGGCTCCGAATCATGTCTTTGGTCAATAGTTGGGTTTGCCCGGCTCCCATGTTTTGGTACCTTACGTTCCGCAATGTTGCCTAAGGTAGCGCTGGGAGAACTACTGCGATTGTGCCCCAGTTAAGCTGGGTTAACACCTCAGTAGAGAAAGCTAAAACTGACTGTCATGATAGTGCGAGAGACCGGTCGCTGTTCGCGAGGTTTTACGAGTCCTTAAAGACTTATGCCGCTTAGAGCGAGGAACCGGACTTATCCGACCTAGGCGTGGATAGCGCCCCGAACTCGGTCTTCCGAATACTAGGGGCTTCGCCGAAATTTAAAATTATAGAATTCTATGGCTAAGTGAGAGTGATAAAGCATTATAAGTCCGACGGCCTGGTTCGTTGTGCTGAGCGCCTCCCTAGATGGACCCAAGAATGGGAACAAGAGCGCTCAGGTTTATCCCGAACACCCCAGCACTCGTGGCATGGGGGTCGAAGCCGACGACTTACATCTCTCAGATTTGATAAACGGCTGCACAGAAGGTAATATTTTAAATTAACAAGCGTTGCTTAACGCATATGAACAAAGTTTCAGCGTACAGGATAAAAAATGCGAGTCTACTAAAAAATTACATATTTGGAGCATTCGTCCGCTATACGGCGAGCACCCTTCAGGACACCTTTATAATACATCTCGGGCGTACGATACTCCTTGCCCGGCGGTGGCGCGTCCGCCAAAAGCTTCTCACCGTCCAGCTTGCCCCAGTGCACCTTAGCACGGGCAAGGGCCCGACGGGCACCTTCGATACAAACGGAGCGCTTGACGACCTCCATCCACGGACACGCGTCCACCAGCCGCCGCACCAGACCGAAGTAGCTCCTAGGCATGGCTTCTCCAGACCACAGCCGAGCTATGAGGCCCTTCATGGCCTGTTCGGCCACCTTGTGGAGCTCGACCAGCTGCTTCAGCTGGTCGCTCAGGGGCACCGGATGTTCGGCCTCAGCATACTGAGACCAGAACACTTTTTCCGTCGAGCTCCCCTCTTCGGCTCGGTAGTACGTGGCGGCATCAGACACACTACGGGGCAGATCGGCGAACGCTCCTGGAGAGCTCCGGATTCGGGTAAGTAGCAGATAATTAACTTTTATATTTTTCCTTTGCATAAAGAATGCCTTACCCGCCGCTATCTTCTTCATCGCCTCGATCTCCTGAAGGGCCTTCTGGGCTTCGGCCTTGGCGGTCTTGGCACTCTCAAGAGCCAAGGCAAGCTCGGACTCTCGAGTCTTCGAGTCACGCTCCAAACTCTCGTGTTTTTCCACGAGAGCCTGTAGCTCTTGCCGCACCTCCGCCACCCGCGCCTCCTGCTTCTCTCGCTCGGTGCGCTCCAAGGCCGCACTTTTTTCGGCCTTGGAGACCGCCTCCTTCAGGGTCGCCACCTCGGTCGTGGCTCCTGCAACATTTACGTTGGTCCTGTCATTATTTGCAACCAAGTATTTCTATATACATTTACAGGCGGTACTATGTACCCTCTTTATCCTCGAGCTGCTTCTTGGCATGGCCGAGCTCGCTCTCGGACCGCTCGAGGCTTTCCTTCAATGCATTGACCTCCGCAGTCAGTGCGGCAGAGGTCAGCAGCACAGCCTGCATTCTCATATTGACACATTTCTGTTAGACTCCTGCGTATATCTTTTTAGATCCTCAGCTCGGCTTTTCTTTCCTAACGCCGAACTAAGCATCAGGGGCTACTGTCTATGCGGTAACATTTTTATATGTTTTTAACACATACCTCAAAGCCTGTTAACAGGCTTGTACACGCTTCCGTCAGCCCGCTCTTGGCGGACTGAACCTTCTGGATCACCACACTCATAACAGTGCGGTGTTCCTCGTCGATGGAGGCGCCGTTAAGCACCTCCAACAAATTGTCCGGCGCCTCCGAATGGACGGGGGTCGCCGGTGTCGTAGGCTTGCCCTTCTTATGAAGGCGCCGCCTGTCGGACTCTGGACCGTTGTGTTGGGGAACATTGCAGAAAACAAAAATTTTCCTACTCGTTTCACCAAGATCATCTAGGAGTTCATCTAGCAACGAGTGATTAGATGCATCTACATACCTTTGTAGATCGCGAGCGGAAGCATTCAAAAGAACGGTGATGATGTAGTCGTACTCGACGTGATCCAAATCACCGATGACCAGCGCTGAACGGACGGCACCTCCGCGTTCAACACACGTACGGGACGGGAGACGTCTCCTCCTTCTTGATCCAGCAAGGGGGAAGGAGAGGTTGATGAAGATCCAGCAGCACGACGGCATGGTGGTGGATGCAGGGCGTCACAGCAGCAGGGCTTCGCCGAGACTACGAGGGAGAGACGTAACGGGGAAAGATGGAGGCGCCAGGGGCTGGTATCAAATCCCTCCTCTCCCCCCCACTATATATAGGGGTGCCAAGGGGGGGCGCCGGCCCTAGTAGATGGCATCTACTCGGGGGGGCGGCGGCCAAGGGGAGGTTTCCCTCCCCCCCAAGGCACCTAGGGGTGCCTTCCACCACATGGACTCTTCCATGGTGGAAACCCTAGGCGCATGGGCCTATAGGGGCTGGTGCCCTTGGCCCATCTAGGCCAAGGCGCACCCCCTACAGCCCATGTGGCCCCCCGGGACAGGTGGCCCCACCCGGTGGACCCCCGGGACCCTTCCGGTGGTCCCGGTACAATACCGATAACCCCGAAACTTGTCCGAAGCCTGAAATAGCACTTCCTATATATAATTCTTTACCTCCGGACCATTCCGGAACTCCTCGTGACGTCCGGGATCTCATCTGGGACTCCGAACAACATTCGGGTTTCTGCATATACATATCTTCATAACCCTAGCGTCACCGAACCTTAAGTGTGTAGACCCTACGGGTTCGGGAGACAAGCAGACATGACCGAGACGACTCTCCGGTCAATAACCAACAGCGGGATCTGGATACCCATGTTGGCTCCCACATGCTCCACGATGATCTCATCGGATGAACCACGATGTCGAGGATTTAATCAATCCCGTACGCTATTCCCTTTGTCTATCGATATGTTACTTGCCCGAGATTCGATCGTCGGTATCCCAATACCTCATTCAATCTCGTTACCGGCAAGTCACTTTACTCGTACCGTAATGCATGATCCCGTGACCAGACACTTGGTCACTCTGAGCTCATTATGATGATGCATTACCGAGTGGGCCCAGTGATACCTCTCCGTCATACGGAGTGACAAATCCCAGTCTTGATCCATGTCACCCAACAGACACTTTCGGAGATACCCGTAGTCTACCTTTATAGTCACCCAGTTACGTTGTGACGTTTGGCATACCCAAAGCACTCCTATGGTATCCGGGAGTCACATGATCTCATGGTCAAAGGAATAGATACTTGACATTAGAAAACTCTAGCAAACGAACTATACGATCTTGTGCTATGTTTAGGATTGGGTCTTGTCCATCACATCATTCTCCCAATGATGTGATCTCGTTATCAATGACATCCAGTGTCCATAGTCAGGAAACCATGACTATCTGTTGATCAACGAGCTAGTCAACTAGAGGCTCACTAGGGACATGTTGGTGTCTGTTATTCACACATGTATTACGATTTCCGGATAACACAATGATAGCATGAATAAAGACAATTATCATGAACAAGGAAATATAATAATAATGCTTTTATTATTGCCTCTAGGGCATATTTCCAACAGTCTCCCACTTGCACTAGAGTCAATAATCTAGTTACATTGTGATGAATCGAACACCCATGGAATTCTGGTGTTGATCATGTTTTGCTCTAGGGAGAGGTTTAGTCAACGGATCTGCTACATTCAGGTCCGTATGTACTTTACAAATCTCTATGTCTCCATTTTGAACATTTTCACGAATGGAGTTGAAGCGACGCTTGATGTGCCTTGTCTTCTTGTCAAACCTGGGCTCCTTGGCAAGTGCAATAGCTCCAGTGTTGTCACAGAAGAGCTTGATCGGCCCCGACGCATTGGGTATGACTCCTAGGTCGGTGATGAACTCCTTCACCCATATTGCTTCATGTGCTGCCTCCGAGGCTGCCATGTACTCCGCTTCACATGTAGATCCCGCCACGACGCTTTGCTTGCAACTGCACCAGCTTACTGCCCCACCATTCAAAATATACACGTATCCGGTTTGTGACTTAGAGTCATCCAGATCTGTGTCGAAGCTAGCGTCGACGTAACCCTTTACGACGAGCTCTTCGTCACCTCCATAAACGAGAAACATTTCCTTAGTCCTTTTCAGGTACTTCAGGATATTCTTGACCGCTGTCCAGTGTTCCTTGCCGGGATTACTTTGGTACCTTCCTACCAAACTTACGGCAAGGTTAACATCAGGTCTGGTACACAGCATGGCATACATAATAGAACCTATGGCTGAGGCATAGGGGATGACGCTCATCTGTTCTATATCTTCTGCCGTGGTCGGACATTGAGCTGAGCTCAATTTCATACCTTGTAACACAGGTAAGAACCCCTTCTTGGATTGATCCATATTGAACTTCTTCAATATCTTATCATGGTATGTGCTTTGTGAAAGACCTATGAGGCGTCTCGATCTATCTCTATAGATTTTGATGCCTAATATATAAGCAGCTTCTCCAAGGTCCTTCATTGAAAAACTTTTATTCAAGTAGGCCTTGATGCTGTCCAAGAGTTCCATATCATTTCCCATCAAAAGTATGTCATCTACATATAATATGAGAAATGCTACAGAGCTCCCACTCACTTTCTTGTAAACGCAGGCTTCTCCATAAGTCTGTGTAAACCCAAACGCTTTGATCATCTCATCAAAGCGAATGTTCCAACTCCGAGATGCTTGCACCAGCCCATAAATCGAGCGTTGGAGCTTGTACACTTTGTCAGCATTCTTAGGATCGACAAAACCTTCCGGCTGTATCATATACAATTCTTCCTTAAGGAAACCATTAAGGAATGCTGTTTTGACGTCCATTTGCCATATTTCGTAATCATAGAATGTGGCAATTGCTAACATGATTCGGACGGACTTCAGCTTCGCTATCGGTGAGAAAGTCTCATCGTAGTCAACCCCTTGAACTTGTCGATAACCCTTAGCGACAAGCCGAGCTTTATAGATGGTCACATTACCATCCGCGTCTGTCTTCCTGTTAAAGATCCATTTATTTTCTATGGCTCGCCGCTCAACGGGCAAGTCAGTCAAAGTCCATACTTCGTTTTCATACATGGATCCTATCTCGGATTTCATGGCTTCCAGCCATTTGTCGGAATCCGGGCCCGCCATCGCTTCTTCATAGTTCGAAGGTTCACCATTGTCTAACAGCATGATTTCCAAGACAGGGTTGCCGTACCACTCTGGTGCGGAACGTGTCCTTGTGGACCTTCGAATTTTAGTAGGGGCTTGATCAGAAGTATCTTGATCATTTTCATTAACTTCCTCTCTAGTCGGTGCAGGCACCTCAGGAACATTTTCTTGAGTTGCGCCATTTTCCGGTTCAAGAGGTAATACTTCATCAAGCTCTACTTTCCTCCCACTTACTTCTTTCGAGAGAAACTCTTTCTCCAGAAAGGACCCATTCTTGGCAACAAAGATCTTGCCTTCGGATCTGAGGTAGAAGGTGTACCCAATAGTTTCTTTTGGGTATCCTATGAAGACGCATTTTTCCGACTTGGGTTCGAGCTTTTCAGGTTGAACTTTCTTGACATAAGCATCGCATCCCCAAACTTTTAGAAACGACAGCTTAGGTTTCTTCCCAAACCATAATTCATACGGTGTCGTCTCAACGGATTTCGACGGAGCCCTATTTAAAGTGAATGCGGCAGTCTCTAAAGCATAGCCCCAAAAAGAAAGCGGTAAATCGGTAAGAGACATCATAGATCGCACCATATCTAACAGAGTGCGATTACGACGTTCGGACACACCATTACGCTGAGGTGTTCCAGGCGGCGTGAGTTGTGAAACTATTCCACATTTTCTTAAGTGTGCCCCAAACTCGTGACTCAAGTATTCTCCTCCACGATCTGATCGCAGAAACTTGATTTTCCTGTCACGTTGATTTTCAACCTCACTCTAAAATTCCTTGAACTTTTCAAAGGTTTCAGACTTGTGTTTCATTAAGTAGATATACCCATACCTACTTAAATCATCAGTGAGAGTGAGAACATAACGATAGCCACCGCGAGCCTCAACACTCATCGGACCGCACACATCAGTATGTATGATTTCCAATAAGTCGGTTGCTCGCTCCATTGTTCCTGAGAACGGAGTCTTGGTTATTTTACCCATAAGGCATGGTTCGCATGTGTCAAATGATTCATAATCAAGAGACTCTAAAAGTCCATCAGCATGGAGCTTCTTCATGCGTTTGACACCTATGTGACCAAGGCGGCAGTGCCACAAGTATGTGGGACTATCATTATCAACCTTACTTCTTTTGGTACTCACATTATGAACATGTGTAGCATCACGTTCGAGATTCATAAAGAATAAACCATTCACCATAGGAGCATGACCATAAAACATATCTCTCATAAAAATGGAACAACCATTATTCTCAGATTTAAAAGAGTAGCCATCTCGAATTAAACGAGATCCCGATACAATGTTCATGCTCAAAGCTGGCACTAAATAACAATTATTAAGGTTTAAAACTAATCCCGAAGGGAGATGCAGAGGCAGCGTGCCGACGGCGATCACATTGACCTTGGAACCATTCCCGACGCGCATCGTCACCTCGTCCTTTGCCAGTTTCCGCTTATTCCGCAGCCCCTGCTTTGAGTTACAAATGTGAGCAACTGCACCAGTATCAAATACCCAGGAGCCACTACGGGCACTAGTAAGGTACACATCAATTACATGTATATCACATATACCTTTTGTTTTGCTGGCCTTCTTATCCGCTAAGTACTTAGGGCAATTCCGCTTCCAGTGACCGCTTCCCTTGCAATAAAAGCACTCAGTCTCGGGCTTGGGTCCATTCTTTGGCTTCTTCCCGGCAGCTTGCTTGCCGGGCGCGGCAACCTCCTTGCCGTCCTTCTTGAAGTTCTTTTTACCCTTGCCTTTCTTGAACTTAGTGGTTTTATTGACCATCAACACTTGATGTTCCTTCCTGACTTCTACCTCTGCTGATTTTAGCATAGCAAATACTTCAGGAATGGTCTTTTCCATCCCCTGCATATTGAAGTTCATCACAAAGCTCTTGTAGCTTGGTGGAAGCGACTGGAGGATTCTGTCAATGACCGCATCATCCGGGAGATTAACTCCCAGCTGAGTCAAGCGGTTATGCAACCCAGACATAGTGAGTATGTGCTCACTGACAGAACTGTTTTCCTCCATCTTACAGCTGAAGAATTTGTCGGAGACTTCATATCTCTCGACCCGGGCATGAGCTTGGAAAACCATTTTCAGCTCTTCGAATATCTCATATGCTCCATGTCTCTCAAAACGCTTTTGGAGCCCCGGCTCTAGGCTGTAAAGCATGCCGCACTGAACGAGGGAGTAGTCATCGGAACGTGCCTGCCAAGCGTTCATAACATCTTGTTCTGCAGGGAGAACGGGTGCGTCACCAAGCGGTGCTTGTAGGACATAATCTTTCTTGGCAGCTATGAGGATGATCCTCAGGTTCCGGACCCAGTCCGTATAGTTGCTGCCATCATGTTTCAGCTTAGTTTTCTCTAGGAACGCGTTGAAGTTGAGGACTACGTTGGCCATTTGATCTACAAGACATATTGCAAAGATTTTAGACTAAGTTCATGATAATTAAGTTCAACTAATCAAATTATTAGCGAACTCCCACTTAGATTAGACATCCCTCTAGTCATCTAAGTATTACATGATCCGAGTTAAACTAGACCGTGTCCGATCATCACGTGAGACGGACTAGTCAACATCGGTGAACATCTTCATGTTGATCGTATCTTCTATACGACTCATGCTCGACCTTTCGGTCTTCTGTGTTCCGAGGCCATGTCTGTACATGCTAGGCTCGTCAAGTCAACCTAAGTGTTTGCATGTGTAAATCTGTCTTACACCCGTTGTATGTGAACGTCTGAATAAAACACCCGATCATCACGTGGTGTTTTGAAACAGCGAACTATCGCAACGGTGCACAGTTAGGGGGAACACTTCTTGAAATTAGTATGAGGGATCACCTTATTTACTACCGTTGTTCTAAGTAAACAAGATGCAAAACATGATAAACATCACATGCAATCAAATAATAAACGTGACATGATATGGCCAATATCACATAGCTCCTTTGATCTCCATCTTGGGGCTCCATGATCATCTTGTCACCGGCTTGACACCATGATCTCCATCATCATGATCTCCATCATCGTGTCTCCATGAAGTTGCTCGCCAACTATTACTTCTACTACTATGGCTAATGCGTTTAGCAATAAAGTAAAGTAATTTACATGGCGTTTCTTGATGACACGCAGGTCATATAAAAGAATAAAGACAACTCCTATGGCTCCTGCCGGTTGTCATGCTCATCGACATGCAAGTCGTGATTCCTATTACAATAGCATGAACATCTCATACATCACATATAGATCATTCATCATTCATCACAACTTTGGCCATATCATATCACAAACCACTTGCCGCAAAAACAAGTTAGACGTCCTCTAATTGTTGTTGCAAGTTTTACGTGGCTGAATTAGGGTTCTAGCAAGAACGTTTTCTTACCTACGTTAAAGCCACAACGTGATTTGTCAACTTCTATTTACCCTTCATAAGGACCCTGTTCATCGATTCCGCTCCAACTAAAGTAGGAGAGACAGACACCCGCCAGCCACCTTATGCAACTAGTGCATGTTAGTCGGTGGAACCGGTCTCACGTAAGCGTACGTGTAAGGTTGGTCCGGGCCGCTTCATCCCACAATACCGCTGAAGCAAGAAAGGACTAGTAACGGCAAGAAAGTTGACAAATCTACGCCCACAACAAATTGTGTTCTACTCGCGCAAGAAGAACTACGCATAGACCTAGCTCATGATGCCACTGTTGGGGAACGTTGCAGAAAACAAAAATTTTCCTACTCGTTTCACCAAGATCATCTAGGAGTTCATCTAGCAACGAGTGATTAGATGCATCTACATACCTTTGTAGATCGCGAGCGGAAGCGTTCAAAAGAACGGTGATGATGTAGTCGTACTCGACATGATCCAAATCACCAATGACCAGCGCCGAACGGACGGCACCTCCGCGTTCAACACACGTACGGGACGGGAGACGTCTCCTCCTTCTTGATCCAGCAAGGGGGAAGGAGAGATTGATGAAGATCCAGCAGCACGACGGCGTGGTGGTGGATGCAGGGCGTCACAGCAGCAGGGCTTCGCCGAGACTACGAGGGAGAGACGTAACGGGGAAAGATGGAGGCGCCAGGGGCTGGTATCAAATCCCTCCTCTCCCCCCCACTATATATAGGGGTGCCAAGGGGGGGCGCCGGCCCTAGTAGATGGCATCTACTAGGGGGGGCGGCGGCCAAGGGGAGGTTTCCCTCCCCCCCAAGGCACCTAGGGGTGCCTTCCACCACATGGACTCTTCCATGGTGGAAACCCTAGGCGCATGGGCCTATAGGGGCTGGTGCCCTTGGCCCATCTAGGCCAAGGCGCACCCCCTACAGCCCATGTGGCCCCCCGGGACAGGTGGCCCCACCCGGTGGACCCCCGGGACCCTTCCGGTGGTCCCGGTACAATACCGATAACCCCGAAACTTGTCCCGAAGCCTGAAATAGCACTTCCTATATATAATTCTTTACCTCCGGACCATTCCGGAACTCCTCGTGACGTCCGGGATCTCATCCGGGACTCCGAACAACATTCGGGTTTCTGCATATACATATCTTCATAACCCTAGCGTCACCGAACCTTAAGTGTGTAGACCCTACGGGTTCGGGAGACAAGCAGACATGACCGAGACGACTCTCCGGTCAATAACCAACAGCGGGATCTGGATACCCATGTTGGCTCCCACATGCTCCACGATGATCTCATCGGATGAACCACGATGTCGAGGATTTAATCAATCCCGTACGCTATTCCCTTTGTCTATCGATATGTTACTTGCCCGAGATTCGATCGTCGGTATCCCAATACCTCATGCAATCTCGTTACCGGCAAGTCACTTTACTCGTACCGTAATGCATGATCCCGTGACCAGACACTTGGTCACTCTGAGCTCATTATGATGATGCATTACCGAGTGGGCCCAGTGATACCTCTCCGTCATACGGAGTGACAAATCCCAGTCTTGATCCATGTCACCCAACAGACACTTTCGGAGATACCCGTAGTCTACCTTTATAGTCACCCAGTTACGTTGTGACGTTTGGCATACCCAAAGCACTCCTACGGTATCCGGGAGTCACACGATCTCATGGTCAAAGGAATAAATACTTGACATTAGAAAACTCTAGCAAACGAACTATACGATCTTGTGCTATGTTTAGGATTGGGTCTTGTCCATCACATCATTCTCCCAATGATGTGATCTCATTATCAATGACATCCAGTGTCCATAGTCAGGAAACCATGACTATCTGTTGATCAACGAGCTATTCAACTAGAGGCTCACTAGGGACATGTTGGTGTCTGTTATTCACACATGTATTACGATTTCCGGATAACACAATTATAGCATGAATAAAGACAATTATCATGAACAAGGAAATATAATAATAATGCTTTTATTATTGCCTCTAGGGCATATTTCCAACACGTTGATGGTTCCGGAGCAGTGTCCGGCCCGGGGGCGGACTTAGATCCCTCCGGGGCTTTACCCCCTTCGGGCCTGGAGTCCGGGAGATCACCTTGCGGCGCCTCCAGGACCACCTCCTCCTGGTTTAGTCCCTTTCGGGACCCCACCTCGGCGTCGTCCGCAGGGAGCGGGGAGGAGGCCGTCGGAAGTGAAGCGCTATTCACATCCGACGAATTCAGGGAGCCGCTCGAGAAATCGCCGAGCTGAGCTCTGGGCGGACTGCATAATTAAATTCAGCGTCAGAGGCTATCGAATAATAGAGGAGTGCAATAAGTCATTACGGTAGCTGGACACTTACGATTTTGCCAGGGGATTGACCCTGGATGGCCATTCCTCCCTGCCGTCTTCGGCATCGGGGGCGTAGTCCGGCAGAAGGGTCTTCCCCTTCTTGGACCCTCCGGCTTCCCAAGTTGGGGCGGCCTTTCTTTTCTTTCCTCCCCCCTTTGGAGGGGGAGAGGCATCTTCTTCTTCTTCCTCCTCTTCGTCTTTGACGGCGGAGGGTGCATCAGGGTTGTCGGGCGAATTCGACACCGCCAGGCGCCGGGAACTCTTTCGGGTCCCCGTGGCCTTACTCTTGGCCTTCTTTTCCGGCACCACGTGGGGTGCCGGAACCAGTAGCCCTGTCAATTGGGCGTCCGTTGGGTCTTCTGGTAGTGGAGCCGGACAGATAACCTACCCGGACTTCTTCAGCCAGTCATGTCAAAGGTAGGGGACTTTAGATCCCGCATAGAGTCAAACTATGAAAGACAAAAAGTCCCGTAAAGGGTAGAATATCTTACCTCGTTGGCCTGGCGCCGTGAGCTGAATCCGCGATCCTCGGTAGCGGATGCGGGGGCCTCGGCACCCTTGAACAGCACTTTCCAGGCATCTTCGTACATGGTGTTGAAGAGCCTGCTCAAGGTTGGGTGTTGTGCCGGATCGAACTCCCACAATTTGAAGGCCCGTTGTTGGCATGGGAGGACCCGGCGGATAAGCATGACCTGGACTACGTTGACGAGCTTGAGGTTCTTGCTCACCAGCTTTTTGACGCAGGTTTGGAGTCCGGTCAGCTCTTCCGAATCTCCCCACGTTAGGCCCGTCTCTTTCCAGGAGGTGAGCCGTGTGGGAAAACCAGATCAGAATTCGGGGGCCGCTTCCCATTTGGGGCCGCGTGGCTCGTTGATGTAGAACCACCCCGATTGCCATCCTTTTATTGTCTCCACGAAGGAGCCCTCGAGCCATAGGACATTGGCCATTCGGCCACCATGGCACCTCCGCACTCTGCTTGGCGGCCGCTCACCACTTTCGGCTTGACATTAAAAGTCTTCAGCCATATGCCAAAGTGGGGCTGGATGCAGAGGAAGGCCTCGCACACGACGATGAACGCCGAGATGTTGAGGATAAAGTTCGGGGCCAGATCGTGGAAGTCCAGGCCGTAGTAGAACATGAGACCCTGGACGAACGGGTGAAGAGGAAAACCCAGTCCGCGGAGGAAATGGGGAAGAAAAACAACCCTCTCATGGGGCCTGGGAGTGGGGATGAGTTGCCTCACATCTGGAAGCCGGTGCGCGATGTCGTCAGACAGGTATCCGGCCTTCCTCAGCTTTTTGATTTGCCCCTCCGTGACGGAGGAGGCCATCCATCTACCTCCCGCTCCGGACATGATCGGAGAAGGTTGAAGTAGGAAGTGCGGGCTTGGGCGTTGGAGCTCGAGCGCACAGGGACGGATAAGCAAAGGAGGAAGAAGGCGTGAATGGAATGGGCGGATTCTTATCCCCTTATATGGGCGGCCAAAACTACGAGCCCCCACTGGCCTAATAAAACTCGCTTATCTCCCAAGTGCCGCGGTTAATGGCGCGGTTGGGTTACCCACGCCCGTATTGATGAGAACCCCGAAATAAGGGGACACGATCTCTGCTTTCACAAGACGTGCCAAGGAAACCGCCTCGCTAAACGCACTAAGGTGGGACAGTAAAATGAACAAAAGCCTGGTCGTGGCATGATGTCACGCCGCGGAATATGTCAGCAGATCCGATTGATGCAAATATTATTCTCTCTATGGTGGAATGTGGAACTTATTTTGCAGAGCCGGACACTACCCTGGTGTTCAACATCTTCTATGGAATATTCGGAGGAGGAACCCGCCTTGCAATGCCGAAGACAACTTACGCGCCGGACTCATCATCATTGAAGCCTGGTTCAGGGGCTACTAAGGGAGTCCCGGATTAGGGGGTGTCCGGATGGCCGGACTAAGACCTTTGGCCGGACTCCCGGACTATGAAGATACAAGATTGAAGACTCTGTCCCATGTCCGGATGGGACTTTCCTTGGCGTGGAAGGCAAGATTGGCGATACGATATGAAGATCTCCTCCCATTGTAACCGACTCTGTGTAACCCTATCCCTCTCCAGTGTCTATCTAAACCGGAGAGTTTTAGTCCATAGGACGAACAACAATCATACCATAAGCTAGCTTCTAGGGTTTAGCCACTCTGATCTCGTGGTAGATCTACTCTTGTACTACCCATATCATCAATATTAATCAAGCAGGAGTAGGGTTTTACCTCCATCGAGAGGGCCCGAACCTGGGTAAAAACATCGTGTCCCTTGTCTCCTGTTACCATCCGCCTAGACGCACAATTCGGGACCCCCTACCCGAGATCCGTCGGTTTTGACACCGACACTCGCCCTCGCTTCTACCACGGTTTTTTCCGTCATGGGCAGCCCAAAGAATGTCATGCAGCTGCGTCTTCGGCCCGCCCAGGACGAAAAGCCCATTTTCTGTCATGATTTTTTATCATAGAAGTAGGAGCCCACCACATCTATGATGATACTGGGTTTTGTCACAATTATCGTCATAGAAGTGTCATATGTATGACAGAAAAAAAAATTGTTCAGCCCAAAATGTCACGAATGTGTCTTTTTTTTGTAGTGTGTGGGCATGCGAAACCTTGACAAACTTATTAAAGGTGATCATATCCTTGGTGTTAAAGATGTCGTATTTGATAAGGATAGACTTTGCAGTGCTTGCCAAACAGGAAAATAGGTTGGAGGAAGCCACCCCATGAAGAACATCATGACCACGAGGAGACCGCTCGAGCTACTTCACATGGATCTTTTGGGTCCCAATGCCTACAAGAGTCTCGGTGGTAACTCGTTTGGACTAGTCATAGTTGATGATTTTTCAAGATATACGTGGGTGTTCTTTCTTGATGATAAGTCGCAGGTCCAAAAGATCTTCAAAAACTTCGCTAGGAACGCCCAAAACCAATTTGAAGTGAAGATAAGAAGGTTCGCATCGACAACAGAGCGGAGTTCAAGAACGCCAATGTGGACACCTTTCTTGATGAAGAAGGGATTTCACATGAATTCTCGGCTACGTACACACCACAACAAAATGGAGTTGTTCAGAGGAAGAACCGGACGCTCATCGAGATGGCGAGAACGATGCTTGATGAGTACAAGACGCCCAAACACTTTTGGGCGGAAGCGGTTGAGACAGCTTGTCTATAGCGACCAGACCTCAAACAGTCTGATCTCTGTGCATCAGTGTCATCCCTGGATCGGTAATGCTAACACGCACAGTACTTGAAGGATTTATAACAGAGTAGCAATCACACACTTATTACATCGAATGTCTCAAAAGAGAACTTATTACAGTAAATATGGCTTAAGGCCATCTAATAATGATAACAGCGGAAGGCTTGGAAGATAAAGCGAGTCCATCAACTCCAACGGCACCATTGAGTATAAGATCTAGACCTAAGGCACCTTACTCGTCGTCTGAAAAGTCTGCAACATGAATGTTGCAGCCCGAAACGGGTCAGCGCATGGGATATGCTGGCAATGTAACACATAGAGAGTAATGAACAGAACAAATGCTATACTACATGCATATATGGTTGGTGGAAAGCTCTATGGTTACAGTTTTGCATAAAGCCAATTTTTCCCTACAAAGGAATACATTTTATTTAACTATCATGGTGGTTGTTAAACATTGAGAAGGTTCCTCCAACTCAATCCCATTTAAGCATCATCATTAACCCAACAAAATTAAATTAAGTAACATGATGAGATTCACATGATAATCCAGGTACTAGATACTCAAAACATCCATAACCGGGGACACGGTTAACCATGATTAGTTTATACACTCTGCAGAGGTTTGCGCACTTTTCCCCGCAAGACTTGATCTCCTCCATTTGATTTCTCGCACTACATGGTGTTTGATAAACGGATGATCGAGACATAGTCTTTCAGAAGCATTAACTCTTTACTCTGGGTAGACAGTACCAACCTACATCCCCTACATCTGCTAGTCTACCACTAAAAGAGGTCACACAACATACTCAACTATGCTAGAGCCCATAGTAGCTTGCGGCTGCACACGAAAGTTTCTAGCATGAATAATCTCATGATCCCTTTGAGCCTGGGTGGCGGTCCATAGGAGAATCACACGGTACCCCAGGATTTCCAAAAAATACAGGCAACACTGGGTTCCCAGGTGCCTTAATCCACCCAGATGGGGAATTAAGTTGCCACCTTAAGTAAACCATTAATTAACAATCTCACATCTGTCATGGATACACTCACCCAATCCACGTCTACTAGCATAGCATAGCAATATAAGAAAACTAGAAGTAACTCCCAAAGGTTGGTAATAAAACAGGTAATAGGTACTACCCCATCTACTTCCCAAAACCCACATATTAATCAGATCCTAACCATGCAATTGTTTGAGGATTGATCTAATGCAATAAAACTGGGTAGTAAAGAGGTATGATCAAAAGTGTTACTTGCCTTGCTGATGATCCGTGAAACCTAGAGACTCGTAGTAGCAAGCGGTGCACTCCGGGTACTCTATCGCAAACAAACAAGCATACAATAAGCACTCATCTAATGCACGGGTAAAACTCAAATAAGATATCTAACCAGAAAGTTCAACTTAAGAACTCCGGTTTGAAAAAAGAATCAAATCAAACGAAGTAACGAAAGTCAAACGGCGAAAGAAACAAGCTTCGTTTACTAATCTGGACCTAAGTCAAATTTTATAGTAGCAAAAACTTGTTTGAGTTGGTTAAACAGAAAGAGGGTTTCGAGACAAAACTCTAGGCCCTTGAATTGCCTGATTCCGATAAACAAGCAAAAAGTTATACTAAAATGAAAATTGGATCAGAAATCGCGATCGAAAAATAATTGCGGAAAATCCGAGAAAAAGAAAAACTGACGAACAGGCTAACGAACGAACATTCGCTCTCTGCGGCTAAACGACGAAAATCATTCGTTAAAACAAACGTATGGAGAATGTCCGCAAAATAAACTAAACCGAAAAAAAAAATAAACCGAACCGGATCTAAAAAACGGATCTAGGGTTTCGAAAAAAACGATCGGTTTTCACGCGAAAACCGAGGCGGCGGCGGCTACCTCCGGCAGCGGCGGGTGTCACATCCCTAGCTTCTGGTGCTGTCTGGTGTGTGCATCATGTTTAAATTCAAATGAAAATTTGAATTGGGGAATTTTCAAAAGCCTCAGAATCCTTTTAAAAAAATGATCAAGATAAAAATTGCTTCAAATAAGTCCAAGAAAATGTTCCTGTTATCCTCTGGAAATATTGGCAAGAGGCAAAATCCAAACCAATATTTTTGGTGTCTCAGAAACATTTAATTTGGGCATTTGAATTAAATCAATAATTATTTGAATTGGATTTATATCTACTATTAAATAAATATAGGTCCAATAATTCTGAAATATTTTGTGGAGCATTGTTTTAATTCTTTTAGCTCCTAAAAATGTTGTCAGAAGCAAAATAAATTGAATTGGTTTCAAAACCAAATTCAAAACAAACCTGCAAAATAGAAAACTGAATTAATTAGAAAAAGACAGAGAGAGAAGGGAATTACCTGGGCCACTTACCTGTAGCCGGCCCAGCTGGCCAGCTCCTCCCGCTGGCCCAGCCCACCGCCGCCTCCCTT
>NC_041391.1:478104959-478112516 GCF_002162155.2 Triticum dicoccoides | reverse complement strand
AAGCTCCGGCCGCCGCCTCGCTCGCCGCCGGCACCGATTCCGGCCGCCCCGAGCGCAACTGACTCCACCAAGAGCTTCGGCTCGTCCCCAGCTCCTCCTAGATGCCCTCCGCGGCCCATTTGGTCGCCGGAGTGGCCAAAACCACTCTCGCCGCCGCGTCGGGCTCGCCGGCGGCTAAACGCCGGCAGCCGACTTTGACTTTGACCACGGGTGGGCCCCGGTTGACTCTCCTGAGTCAATGACAGGTGGGGCCCAGCCCTGTTAACTATTAGGATTAGTTTAATTAATTTTAGTTAAGCTAATCACACTGACATGTGGGTCCCAGTGTCAGGTTTGACCTGGACCCGGTCTGTTGACCTGCTGAGGTCAGCATGACGCAATGATGACGCAGATAATCATTTTCTAAAATAATTCAGAAAATCCAGAAAATTATATAAACTTCTAAAAATTATAGAAAATTAACCGTAACTCCAAATTAAATAATTTATATATGAAAAATTATCAGAAAAATTCAAGGAATCCATCTGTACCATTTTCATGCATGTTAGAACAACTTATAGCTGCTGTTTAGCACAAATCATATAAAGGGCATTTAAATAATCACATATGGAGTTTAAATTTGAATCTTGTATTCAAACCAACCCCATTTAACTTGTTGCTAGATGCATTAGCCCAAAACACATTCATTTTGCCATGTCATGATCATGCATCATATTGTGCATTGCATTGATTGTGTTTCTTTCTGTGTTGCCGGTATTTGTCCCCTCTCGATAGACGTGATACCGATGATGTGATCGTTGACACTGATGAAGACTAAATGTTATCTTCACAAGTGCCAGGCAAGCAAAACCCCCTTGTTCATTCCGATAAAATCCCACTCTCTCGCTCCTGCTCTCTTTTACTGCATTAGGACAACAACGACATATCTGATACTTGCTGCGGTAGCTGAACCCCTTTATCCTTTGCATGACCTGTCATTGCCACAGTAAATAGATGAAACCCACTAGCATGAGTAGGAGTTGTTTGAGCCCTGATGTGCCTACTCATTCATGTTTGTTTGTCATGCCTGCTATTGCTTAGAGTTGAGTCAGGTCTGATTCATCGGGGATGAATCAGAGGCGGGTGAACATGTCCTACTGTGTGTGAGCTAAGTGTGTGAACACGATTTGGTAAAAGGTGTCGGTGAGAGGCCATGTAGGAGTACATGGTGGGTTGTCTCATTGAAGCCGTCCTCAGGAACTGAGTTCTGTGTTTGTGATCCATGATTCAGCTACTACCATACATTGGGCCCTGAAATATGACCCCGCTCGACTTCTTATTCACCCTTGTCCTCTGTCCAGGAGTTGCAAGTAGTTTCTGGTGTTTGTAGTATGCTGGAGGCCGTGGACAGCGCTGACCGTAGGGGTGGGCTGTGATGCGGTAGGCACGTGGCCGGGTATACCGGGCGCCCGTTTGGTGTCACGGAAGCCTGTTCACATCGTTTGGGGCTGTGAGCGAAACTCCGGCCGGATCTCCTCATGGATGGAACCCGAATAGGCGATAAACCTGGACTAGAGACTTGAGTGTTTAGGTAGGTCGTGGTCTACACCCACGTCGGCTTTCGCTTGAAGTCTGCCGAGCACATGTCATGTGCAGACGCTAAGTGGTGGAAACAGGTATGAAGAAGTACACCCCTGCAGGGTTAACATCATCTATTCGAATAGCCGTGTCCGCGGTAAAGGACTTCTGGGTTGCTTATATCAGTTCATAGACAAGTGAAAATGGATACTCTAAAATACGCAAGATAAGCATGAGTGCTATGGATGGCGTTCTCGTAGGGAGACGGGAGCGGATCCATAGTGGTGTATTGATATGGTGAATATGTGGACTCGTGTGCGCCACCTCAAAGAGTTACTTGCAGTCGTAGTTCAGGATAGCCACCGAGTCAAAGCTGGCTTGCTGCAGTTAAACCCCACCATCCCTTTGTTGATAATGATGCATATGTAGTTAGTTCTGATGTAAGTCTTGCTGGGTACATTTGTACTCACGTTTGCCTATTTTATGTTTTGCAGAGAGACTTCAGTCTCACTAGTAGTTCCACGTGGACTTCGACGTTTAGCTTGATACCTCAGCTACGATCTTGTGCCCTCGGCAGGATCTGGTAGATAGTCAGGCTTCTCAGCCTTTTTCATTTATAGATGTCTGTACTCAGACATGATAGCTTCCGCTTGTGCTTTGATTTGTATGCTCTGATTGTTGGGTCATGAGACCCCTGTTTGTAATATCTCACTCCTCGGAGCCTAATGAATAAATACTTGAGTCGTAGAGTCATGTTGTGATGCCATGTTGTATTTGCACATATCGAGCATATTGTGTGTATGTTATTGAAATGCTTGGTATGTGTGGGATCTGACCATCTAGTTGTTTATCTTTAGTAGCCTCTCTTACCGGGAAATGTCTCCTAGTGTTTCCACCGAGCCATGGTAGCTTGCTACTGCTCCGGAACACTTAGGCTGGCCGGCATGTGTCCTTCTTCGTTCCTGTGTCTGTCCCTACGGGGAAATGTCACGCGATGAATACCGGAGTCCTGTTAGCCCGCTACAGCCCGGTTCACCGGAGTCCTGCTAGCCCAGTGCTACAGCCTGGATTCACTCGCTGATGACCGACACGTTCGATGCTGGGTCATGGATGCCTGTCCCTGTAAGTCTGTGCCGCTTTGGGTTTACGACTAGCCATGTCAGCCCGGGCTCCTTATCATATGGATGCTAGCGACACTGTCATATACGTGTGCCAAAAGGCGCAAACGGTCCCGGGCAAAGGTAAGGCGACACCCGTGGGAATACCGTGCGTGAGGCCGCAAAGTGATATGAGGTGTTACATGCTAGATCGATGTGGCATTGAGTCGGAGTCCTGACAGCGTTGGTATCAGAGCTTGACTGCCTGTAGGATTACCAAGCCAAGCTGGTCGAAGTTGAGTCTAGAAATTCTTTAGTTATATAAGGGAATTGATTGTGGGATGGAACGTAAGGCTCTTTTTACTCCTTATACCTTATGCCTTCTGATCTGAGTTATCTTATCTTTCCTGCGGGGATTAAGAACTAGGCTATCTCTTCTTTCTATTAGGATCACGTGTTACTAATCAGTAGACTTATAAGATTGTTGGATTTAAGTCTCAGTTCAGTTCCTACTACTTCCGTATGTTAATTGTTGATCTCAGAACCTTGATATTGTGCTTCTGAGTGGTTATGCCACCATTTTTGTGAATGTCTCAAATCTTTTTGAGCAATTATAGCCGTTATGCTGTCCGAGTCATCCCAGGTTTCTAAATAGTCTGAAGCATTTGCAAAATCCCTTCCTCCTGTTCCGATGTTCCTTTGGGCCAGATTAACCACACTAATCGGTGCGTTGAGGTACTTCGTTACCTCGGCGTATATGTTGGAATAATTATCATGACCCTAGGTGTCTTAGGGGATCATCTAGTAGTCTAGCCATGATTTATGTTCCAGTGTGATGACTCTGGCCGTCATTATCGAAAGCATCCCGTGATGCCATTTAGTAGTAGGTATTCTATCCCTGGGTTCTGAACCCGAGATTCACTCTACCTACTTCATGTTGATAGTGGTTGCTAGTTCCTTTAGGATATTAGTAACCTTTGCGATAGTCCTTGAAGTCCGTGGTATCTTCTTCTTCCAAATACCATGAACTACTTATGGCAGAAGTTCCTCGTTGAACTGAACAATCACAATTAGAGTACTCTTGAGGAGTTCTCCATTCATAAATCGTGACTCTGCCAGTTCTACCTTTCTGCATGGGTTATCCGAAAGAATTATGTTGAACCTGATTCGACATACTAATCTATGCATCCACAACTCAGAAAGTTATATGTTCCTTTGAGTTGTCCCTCTTTAGTTGTCTACTAATCTTCGTCTATCAATTGATAGTCAAGAGTATGCGTGCGTTCGTTTATCGATGCCTATTACTCTTGTGGTCCGTCAAGCCATTCTATCGCGGAATGACTAGGAGAAACAAACTCCAGTACCTCTTCCATATCTAGGATTGGGTCAAAGCAATTGTATTCCGCAGATCAAAATGCCAATCCAGCTTCTGGTCTGTTCTACCTTGGAGTATTACCATCTTTTATATCGGGATTGTTATAGGAATTGCACACCATCCTATGAACTCTTGGTACAGTGATACTTCCTGCCATCATTGTCATTCCTCGGCCCTCGTGTTGATGCAACCGGAATACCGACAAATGAATTGTGATGTGTGAAATCAGTACTCCCAGCAACCTCGTTGCTTGGTAGTTAAAGGGTAATAATTTCATTCTTAGCGTGTTGGTTTTGAATCATCATTCTAAGGTTGATTATGCTACCTAGTCCTTATTTCCTGGTGCACTCTTTGATTGATGAGTTAGGATTTTGTCAAGTCCTCGCTCATTTGATCATATCATCTTACCCTGAAAAGCAAGATTGTTCTCGAGCTTAGTAACATACCGGTGGTTCGTGACTTTCCAAATATCTTCTTGGAGGTGTTACCGGGTTGTCACCTGACCGCTATGTTGAGTTCGTGATCAAGTTGGTTTCTTGTGAACCACCTTCTCTCCAAGAATCGGTGTTAGATATCCCTGAGCTAGTTGGTTAAGCTAGACAACAACTTGGAGAGTTGGAAGATAAAAGCTTGTCTGACTTAGTTCGTTCCAAAGGGATATTCTTGTGTAGTGTGTGTTGAAGAAAGATGATATCTTCATCGATTGGTCCTTGTGATCAGTTGCTGGACCTATTGTCTTATCAATCCTTTGATTTGAGTGTGGGCTATCGTCAAATCAAATCAGTACCAACGATGCTCGTAATGTTGTCTTATTCGTGGTTGATCCCTCGAGCATACACCATTATATCTTTTGGGTCTGACCAATGCTATCACCGTGTTCACATGATGGTGGAAGTCCAGTGATATGGAAATTCCGATGAGTTGCTGTTGAGCCCATCAGTAGCATTTTGTCTCCCCCATGAATCATGTTGAACATCAACCTAGTGTTGGAAACTTGTGTAAGCATTTCTTCGTGTTTCGTTCATGAAGCATATGCTTGAATGAAAGTAGTGATTTTCCCTAATTCATGTGCATATGATGCAAGTTGCCGCCATGAATTTGAGGAAGATTGTTTTGTTTCCCTGGAATCATTCCAAATTAGTCATGCACACGTGCGAAGTATTCTGTAGTCTGGAGACTTGCAACCTTCATTCTATATGTGTCCCTAGCACACCAAGCCACTGATTGATTTGTTCAAGGAGAAGAAGTTTCTTCTTAAGAGCATGCCTTATGCAAGGGCTTCAATGTCCTCGAGTATGGTTTCCCCACCTGAACTCGGTAGTGTTTTATTGTAAGACTACCATGTGATAATGTTTTGTCTAGGACAACGTGTTCACATGTTTGTAGCAGAACCAGCTCATGTTTTGGAGCTTGCTATCGTAGTTCATCTCCCGAGAATCCCGCAACGTCATCTTGTCGATTTGTGTTGCAAACTTTCATTTTTCTTCATAGACTCGATGAGTCTGGAATATCCTGACACCAACCAGATCTGAAACTCAGGCAGATATGATGGTTGGAACATTTCCCAAGAACTATAATATCGGTTCCTCGGAAACCGGTAATGTGGATGTCGTGGTCAACACACCCAGCCGGAAGACCTGTTATTATAATATCTTGATTGAGGAAGTTGGCCACCTCCCCATAGGGATTTCATAGGGTTACCCCCTAGTTGCCCCTATGGATTTTTGTGTTCCCGAAGTCCGACCTTTACTTGATGTTCTAGATATCAAACCATATCTATGAATGGTTTACACTAGCACATCAAGGAGAACATTAGAAGCGGAGTGCTAAATGTCTCTCGGTCGATCATCCATATTTTATTTCCTTGGCCTCGCTAAGGTGAAATCTGAGAAGGTGTTATCTTCCTTTGCATCTGCATCATTCATCATGGTAGCAAGTTGTGTTGCCAGGATCCTTGACACGGATATTGGTAGAATCTTGATGATTGTGGAAATGCTCAAGTTCTTGAGAGCACGCACAAGCGCTACGTGTTATCCTCGGCACTAACTGGGTTTGCTCTCAGTTTCCTCGGCAATGCTATGACCTATTCAAACAGTGAATTCACTCTCTATTGTTCGGTTCTTCCCCAGTTACTAGAATCATTCCCAGCATTTGCATTTTGTTCCCAGCTTGCACCGCCAATGTGCCATTCTACCATGGATCTCTTCCATTTCCGGTGATAAGCAAATTCATCCATTGCGTTGTCTTCAACAAGGTAATCCACATCATCCAAGTCTGAGTATGTCATCCTACTGACCCCCTCCAAACGATCGCTTGGGAATTGCCTTAGGCTGATATAGAGAGTCTCAATGATCTCTATATCAAAGGTAATTCTTTTTGCCACTTAAGGGGATATATCTTCGAGTCACCTTCCCTAAGGTGCATCATTATGGTGTCATGTCAACTTAACTCCTCGCTACGTTGACAATCGTTTACCACCTTCTTAAGTGTGGAATTATTGCCCACCTAGTGAACCTTCGTCATCCGTTTCTTTCCACCCCTCTTGATGTGTATCTCGTGTCTCAACCCGAGAGATGATCCTATGTCTCATTCCGTGAGTTGTTCGACCTTCGAGAAGAACCATTCTTTTAGGATCTTTCCTTTCCTCTCGTTGTCATGATAGTTGGAGTTCTCAGAGCAAGACATCAAGACAATGATGGTGAATGGATCAACGTTCAACTGAAGTGCACCCTGGATCGTGAAGATTATACTAGTTTGCGTTTTCCCTTCATCCTACCCTACGCTTGAATCTCGAGACGAGATTCTTGTTTAGTGGGGGTGAGTTGTCACATCCCTAGCTTCTGGTGCTGTCTGGTGTGTGCATCATGTTTAAATTCAAATGAAAATTTGAATTGGGGAATTTTCAAAAGCCTCAGAATCCTTTTTAAAAAAATGATCAAGATAAAAATTGCTTCAAATAAGTCCAAGAAAATGTTCCTGTTATCCTCTGGAAATATTGGCAAGAGGCAAAATCCAAACCAATATTTTTGGTGTCTCAGAAACATTTAATTTGGGCATTTGAATTAAATCAATAATTATTTGAATTGGATTTATATCTACTATTAAATAAATATAGGTCCAATAATTCTGAAATATTTTGTGGAGCATTGTTTTAATTCTTTTAGCTCCTAAAAATGTTGTCAGAAGCAAAATAAATTGAATTGGTTTCAAAACCAAATTCAAAACAAACCTGCAAAATAGAAAACTGAATTAATTAGAAAAAGACAGAGAGAGAAGGGAATTACCTGGGCCACTTACCTGTAGCCGGCCCAGCTGGCCAGCTCCTCCCGCTGGCCCAGCCCACCGCCGCCTCCCTTACCTGTCGCCTTCCTCCTCGCGCCAGTAGGCAGAGGAGGGACACGGCGCGCGCGCCCGAGCTCGCCACGCCACCACCCTGCTCGTCTGCATCGCCTGGCCACCGCGACGCCGCGCGTCATCTCCTCGGCGCCGCCCCGACCCCCGTGGACCCCCTCACTCTCTCCCGAGCTC
>NC_041391.1:478098782-478104172 GCF_002162155.2 Triticum dicoccoides | reverse complement strand
AAGCTCCGGCCGCCGCCTCGCTCGCCGCCGGCACCGATTCCGGCCGCCCCGAGCGCAACTGACTCCACCAAGAGCTTCGGCTCGTCCCCAGCTCCTCCTAGATGCCCTCCGCGGCCCATTTGGTCGCCGGAGTGGCCAAAACCACTCTCGCCGCCGCGTCGGGCTCGCCGGCGGCTAAACGCCGGCAGCCGACTTTGACTTTGACCACGGGTGGGCCCCGGTTGACTCTCCTGAGTCAATGACAGGTGGGGCCCAGCCCTGTTAACTATTAGGATTAGTTTAATTAATTTTAGTTAAGCTAATCACACTGACATGTGGGTCCCAGTGTCAGGTTTGACCTGGACCCGGTCTGTTGACCTGCTGAGGTCAGCATGACGCAATGATGACGCAGATAATCATTTTCTAAAATAATTCAGAAAATCCAGAAAATTATATAAACTTCTAAAAATTATAGAAAATTAACCGTAACTCCAAATTAAATAATTTATATATGAAAAATTATCAGAAAAATTCAAGGAATCCATCTGTACCATTTTCATGCATGTTAGAACAACTTATAGCTGCTGTTTAGCACAAATCATATAAAGGGCATTTAAATAATCACATATGGAGTTTAAATTTGAATCTTGTATTCAAACCAACCCCATTTAACTTGTTGCTAGATGCATTAGCCCAAAACACATTCATTTTGCCATGTCATGATCATGCATCATATTGTGCATTGCATTGATTGTGTTTCTTTCTGTGTTGCCGGTATTTGTCCCCTCTCGATAGACGTGATACCGATGATGTGATCGTTGACACTGATGAAGACTAAATGTTATCTTCAGAAGTGCCAGGCAAGCAAAACCCCCTTGTTCATTCCGATAAAATCCCACTCTCTCGCTCCTGCTCTCTTTTACTGCATTAGGACAACAACGACATATCTGATACTTGCTGCGGTAGCTGAACCCCTTTATCCTTTGCATGACCTGTCATTGCCACAGTAAATAGATGAAACCCACTAGCATGAGTAGGAGTTGTTTGAGCCCTGATGTGCCTACTCATTCATGTTTGTTTGTCATGCTTGCTATTGCTTAGAGTTGAGTCAGGTCTGATTCATCGGGGATGAATCAGAGGCGGGTGAACATGTCCTACTGTGTGTGAGCTAAGTGTGTGAACACGATTTGGTAAAAGGTGTCGGTGAGAGGCCATGTAGGAGTACATGGTGGGTTGTCTCATTGAAGCCGTCCTCAGGAACTGAGTTCTGTGTTTGTGATCCATGATTCAGCTACTACCATACATTGGGCCCTGAAATATGACCCCGCTCGACTTCTTATTCACCCTTGTCCTCTGTCCGGGAGTTCAAGTAGTTTCTGGTGTTTGTAGTATGCTGGAGGCCGTGGACAGCGCTGACCGTAGGGGTGGGCTGTGATGCGGTAGGCACGTGGCCGGGTATACCGGGCGCCCGTTTGGTGTCACGGAACCCTGTTCACATCATTTGGGGCTGTGAGCGAAACTCCGGCCGGATCTCCTCATGGATGGAACCCGAATAGGCGATAAACCTGTCGAGCACATGTCGTGTGCAGACGCTAAGTGGTGGAAACACGTATGAAGAAGTACACCCATGCAGGGTTAACATCATCTATTCGAATAGCCGTGTCCGCGGTAAAGGACTTCTGGGTTGCTTATATCAGTTCATAGACAAGTGAAAATGGATACTCTAAAATACGCAAGATAAGCGTGAGTGCTATGGATGGCATTCTCGTAGGGAGACGGGAGCGGATCCATAGTGGTGTATTGATATGGTGAATATGTGGACTCGTGTGCGCCACCTCAAAGAGTTACTTGCAGTCGTAGTTCAGGATAGCCACCGAGTCAAAGCTGGCTTGCTGCAGTTAAACCCCACCATCCCTTTGTTGATAATGATGCATATGTAGTTAGTTTTGATGTAAGTCTTGCTGGGTACATTTGTACTCACGTTTGCCTATTTTATGTTTTGCAGAGAGACTTCAGTCTCACTAGTAGTTCCACGTGGACTTCGACGTTTAGCTTGATACCTCAGCTACGATCTTGTGCCCTCGGCAGGATCTGGTAGATAGTCAGGCTTCTCAGCCTTTTTCATTTATAGATGTCTGTACTCAGACATGATAGCTTCCGCTTGTGCTTTGATTTGTATGCTCTGATTGTTGGGTCATGAGACCCCTGTTTGTAATATCTCGCTCCTCGGAGCCTAATGAATAAATACTTGAGTCGTAGAGTCATGTTGTGATGCCATGTTGTATTTGCACATATCGAGCATATTGTGTGTATGTTATTGAAATGCTTGGTATGTGTGGGATCTGACCATCTAGTTGTTTATCTTTAGTAGCCTCTCTTACCGGGAAATGTCTCCTAGTGTTTCCACCGAGCCATGGTAGCTTGCTACTGCTCCGGAACACTTAGGCTGGCCGGCATGTGTCCTTCTTCATTCCTGTGTCTGTCCCTACGGGGAAATGTCACGCGATGAATACCGGAGTCCTGTTAGCCCGCTACAGCCCGGTTCACCGGAGTCCTGCTAGCCCAGTGCTACAGCCTGGATTCACTCGCTGATGACCGACACGTTCGATGCTGGGTCATGGATGCATGTCCCTGTAAGTCTGTGCCGCTTTGGGTTTACGACTAGCCATGTCAGCCCGGGCTCCTTATCATATGGATGCTAGCGACACTGTCATATACGTGTGCCAAAAGGCGCAAACGGTCCCGGGCAAAGGTAAGGCGACACCCGTGGGAATACCGTGCGTGAGGCCGCAAAGTGATATGAGGTGTTACATGCTAGATCGATGTGGCATTGAGTCGGAGTCCTGACAGCGGGCTTCGGCGGGGTCGGCGATAGTCGGCCGCGAGGCGGACGGCGGCGGTGGCTCTGGCGGCGGCGGCGACGGTGGCTGGCGGCTAGGGTTAGGGTTCGGAGGGGGCGCGGGCTTGGGTGGGCCGGCGGGGGTGGGCGGCTTATAAAGCCTGGGCGGCGGACGTGTCCCGGTCGCCCACGACGGCCCGAGTCGGTTTTTTTTTAATATTCGGACGCACAGAAAAAGAAATAAAAGAAATACTAAACGGACTCCAAAAATCCCGAAATAAATTTTTCCTGTGCTCTAAAAATAAGCCAGACAAGATGAACATATATTTGGGTCCTAAATGCAATTTTGAAAAACGTGCATTTTTCCTAATTCAAATAAAATAGCGATAAAACTCTGAAATAAAATCTTATTTGATTTTATTATTAAATCCTCGATACTTCTTTATTTTGGGAAAGTCGTTTTATTCCCTCTCTCGTATTTTTATAATTAAAATATTTGAAGATAAAATAATTAAAATCAAATGATCCTATTTTCAAAATTTGAGAAAACTCAAATATGAAAATAACGAAATCCCCAACTCTCTCCGTGGGTCCTTGAGTTGCGTAGAATTTCTAGGATCAAGCCAAAATGCAGTAAAATATGATATGCAATGATGATCTAATGTATAACATTCCAAATTGGAAATTTGGGATGTTACATTGTCATGCAATGAATCGTCTATATCTTCACAAGCTACTCGGCAAGACGGCGTACGAGCTTCTCATCGGTAACAAACCCCAAGTTGGATACTTTCGAGTATTCGGCTCAAAGTTTTACATTCTTGATAAGCATCGCCGTTCAAAATTTGCTCCTAAGTCTGACGAAGGTTTCCTACTCAGTTATGGCTCAAACTCTCACACTTACCGTGTCTACAACAATTTCACCCGAAAGGTTGAAGAGACGGTAGATGTGAAGTTTGATGAATCTAACGGCTCGCAAGTAGAGCAATTTCCAATTGATGTAGGTGATAAAGATCCTTCGGAAGCAATCCAAGACTGGTCTATTGGCAAGATTCTCCCAATGGGGGTGAAGGAGAGTACCTCGTCCGTCCAAGTGGAAGCCTCAATTTCACGCCAAGGTGAACCACAAGTTGACTTGGAGGCATCCACGAATAGGACACATCAAGACGATGAAAACGAGGATGTACAACAAGATGAATCTCTACGACCTCCTTCTCCACCTCCAGGGGAGAACAACAACACCAACAACAACGAAGAAAGATAAGAGGAAGAACAAGACAATGAAGAGGAAGTTCCACCCCGACCCAAGCAAAAGCTCTCATGAGTTCGAGCAAGAGTCTCAAGAGATCATCCTGTCGAACAAATCTTTGATGACATTCAAACCAGGAGAATTACTCGCTCTAAATCTCGTTTGGCTAACTTTTGTGAGCATTACTCATTCATTTATAGCATTGAACCAATGAAGCTTGAAGAAGCAGTGGAAGATCCGGATTGGATAAATGCCATGCACGAAGAGCTACACAACTTTGAGAGGAACCAAGTGTGGACATTGGTTGAAAAGCCCGATGAGAAGCACAATGTCATTGGAACCAAATGGGTGTTTCGGAACAAGCAAGATGAAGATGGAAAAGTTGTACGCAACAAGGCTCGTCTCGTTGCTCAAGGCTACACTCAAGTCGAAGGTATGGACTACGGTGATACATATGCCCCCGTTGCTAGACTTGAGTCCATTCGCATCTTACTTGCCTATGCCAATCATCATGACATTACCTTATATCAAATGGATATCAAAAGTTATTTTCTTCATGGTGAAATTGAGGAGGAAGTTTATGTTAATAAGATCCTAACCATGCAATTGTTTGAGGATTAATCTAATGCAATAAAACTGGGTAGTAAAGAGGTATGATCAAAAGTGTTACTTGCCTTGCTGATGATCCGTGAAACCTAGAGACTCGTAGTAGCAAGCGGCGCACTCCGGGTACTCTATCGCAAACAAACAAGCATATAATAAGTACTCATCTAATGCACGGGTAAAACTCAAATAAGATATCTAACCAGAAAGTTCAACTTAAGAACTCCGGTTTGCAAAAAGAATCAAATCAAACGAAGTAACGAAAGTCAAACGGCGAAAGAAACAAGCTTCGTTTACTAATCTGGACCTAAGTCAAATTTTACAGTAGCAAAAACTTGTTTGAGTTGGTGAAACTGAAAGAGGGTTTCGAGAAGAAACTCTAGGCGCTTGAATCGCCTGATTCCGATAAACGAGCGAAAAGTTATACTAAAACGAAAATCGGATCACAAATCGCAATCGGAAAATAATCGCGGAAAATCCGAGAAAAAGAAAAACTATTGAACAGGCTAACGAACGAACGTTCACTGTCTGCGGCTAAACGATGAAAACTGTTCGTCAAAACGAACGTACGTACGAACGTCCGCAAAATAAACTAAACCGAAAAAAATAAACCGAACCGGATCTAAAAAAATGGATCTAGGGTTTCAAAAAAAGGATTCATTTTCACGCGAAAACCGAGGCGGTGGCGGGCTCCGGCGAGGCTACGGGCTCTGGCGGCGA
>NC_041391.1:478048860-478098228 GCF_002162155.2 Triticum dicoccoides | reverse complement strand
GGCTGGCGGCTAGGGTTAGGGTTTGGGCGGGGCGCGGGCTGGGGTGGGCCGGCGGGGGTGGGCGGCTTATAAAGCCTAGGCGGCGGACGTGTCCGGGTCGCCAACGGCGGCCCGAGTCGGTTCGTTGTTGTTTTTTTAATATTCGGACGCACAGAAAGAGAAATAAAAGAAATACTAAACGAACTCCAAAAATCCCGAAATAAATTTTCCGCGTCCTCTAAAAATAAGTCGGACAAGATGAACATTTATTTGGGTCCTAAATGCAATTTTGAAAAACGCACATTTTTCCTAATTCAAATAAAATAGCGATAAAACTCTAAAATAAAATCTTATTTGATTTTATTATTAAATCCTCAATATTTCTTTATGTTGGGAAAGTCATTTTATTCCCTCTCTCGTATTTTTATAATTGAAATATTTGAAGATAAAATAATTAAAATCAAATGATCCTATTTTCAAATTTTGAGAAAACTCAAATATGAAAATAACGAAATCCCCAACTCTCTCCGTGGGTCCTTGAGTTGCGTAGAATTTCTAGGATCAAGCCAAAATGCAGTAAAATATGATATGCAATGATGATCTAATGTATAACATTCCAAATTGAAAATTTGGGATGTTACAAACCTACCCCCTTAAGATGAATCTCGCCCTTGAGATTTGGGTTGGCTAGAAAATAGGTGAGGGTGGTCCTTCCGTAGATCTTCTTCTCGCTCCCAGGTGGCTTCATCCTCGGTATGGTGGCTCCACTGAACTTTGCAAAACTTTGATAACCTTGCTTCGCGTGACTTGGCTTGCAAACTCAAGAATCTTGACTGGTTTCTCCTCATAGGTCAAATCACTATCCAACTGAATCGCTTCCAGTGGCACTGTATCTCTCAGAGGTATATCAGCCATCTCTGCGTGGCACTTCTTCAACTGGGAAACGTGGGACACATCATGAACTCCTGACAAACCTTTGGGTAATTCCAACTTGTAAGCAACTTCTCCCATACGCTCCAAAACTTTGTATGGTCCCACAAAACATGGCGCTAACTTTCCCTTAACTCCAAAACGCTTAACTCCTCGAAGTGGGGACACACAAAGATAAACTCTGTCTCCGACTTCGTAAACTGTCTCCTTGCATTTAGAATCTGCATAGCTCTTCTGCCTGGACTGGGCTACCTTGAGCCTATTGCGAATTAGCTTAACCTTCTCTTCAAACTCTTTAATCAAATCTTGTCCAAACAACTGGAGGTCTCCAACTTCATCCCACAACAACAGTTTCCTGCACCTCCTTCCGTACAAAGCTTCGAAAGGGGTCATCTTCAAACTGGATTGATAACTGTTGTTGTAAGAGAACTCTGCATATAGAAAATTGTCGTCCCAACTAGATCCATAATCTAGCGCACAAGCTCTCAGCATGTCCTCCAGAATCTGATTGACTCTCTCGGTTTGTCCATCTGTCTATGGATGAAAGGTTGTACTGAACTTTAGCCTAGTACCCAAAGTTTCGTGCAACTGATTCCAGAACTTTGAGGTAAATTGGGTTCCTCTATCTGATACAATGGTCCTCGGAACTCCATGCAGACATACGATCCTGGTCATGTATATCTTTGCCAACTTAGCACTGGTGTAAGTGGTCTTCACTGGGATGAAATGAGCTACCTTCGTCAAACGATCGACTACAACCCATATCGAGTCATAGCCTGAACGAGTCCTAGGCAATCCTATGATAATTTCCATGCCTAGCTTATCCCACTTCCATTCGGGTATCGGCAATGGCTGTAGGAATCCTGCTGGCTTCTGATGCTCTGCTTTCACTCTCTGACATACATCACAAACCGCTACATACTCCGCAATACCCTTCTTCATTCCGGTCCACCAGAAAGTGTCCTTCAAATCCAGATACATCTTGGTATTTCCTGGGTGAATCGAATACGGTGAATCACGGGCCTCTTGCAAAATCAACTTCCTGATCTCTGGGTCATTAGGCACATAAACGCGGTCCTCAAACCATAAGGTATCGTGCTCATCCTCACGAAATCCTTTAGCCTTTCCTTTGACCATCTTCTCCTTTATCTCGGCAATCTCCTTGTCTGTCTTTTGAGCTTCTCGGATCTTATCCTCAAAGTAGAATGAATCTCCAATGTTGCTACATAGCCTCTCGGAACTATCTCCAAACATAGCTCGCGAAGATCCTCGGCTAGCTCCTTTGGTAACTCTCCAGTCATGAGAGTGTTGACATGGCTCTTGCGGCTCAACGCATCGGCTACTACATTAGCCTTTTCGGGATGATAATGCAATCTCATATCATAGTCCTTAATGAGCTCCAACCATCTCCTTTGTCTGAGATTCAACTCCTTCTGTGTGAAGATGTACTTCAAACTCTTGTGATCCGTGTACACCTCGCAATGGTTTCTGATGAGAAAATGTCTCCATGTATTCAATGCATGCACAACGGCTGCTAACTCCAAATCATGTGTAGCATAATTCAACTCATGGGGCTTAAGCTGTCGTGAGGCATACGAAACAACTCTTCCCTCATGCATAAGCACTGCTCCAAGTCCTCGATGAGAAGCGTCACAATATACCTCATAATCCTTGCACTGATCTGGCAGAATCAACACCGGTGATGTAACCAAACATTTCTTCAACTCCTGAAAACTGGCCTCACATTCCTCAGTCCATTTGAACTTGGTGTCCTTCTTCAACAACTCCATCATGTGTTTCACAATATTCGAGAAATTCTCAATGGACCTCCGGTAATATCCTGTGAGTCCAAGAAAAATTCGCATCTCTCCAACTGATGTGGGGGCTTCCCAATTTTTCACGGTGACAACCTTGGTGGGGTCTACTGCTATTCCCTCTCCGGATATAACATGTCCAAGGAATCCAACTTCCTTCAACCAAAACTCATGTTTGCTGAACTTGGCATATAACTGATGTTCTCTGAGCTTCCCAAGTACCAAACGCAAATGCTCCTTATGCTCCTCTTCATTCTTTGAGTAGACCAAAATATCATCTATGAACACCACGACGAACTTATCCAGAAACTCCATAAACACCTTGTTCATCATATTCATGAAATATGCAGGTGCGTTAGTTAGACCAAATGACATGACGGTATACTCATATAGCCCGTACCTGGTGGTAAAAGCCGTCTTAGGTATATCCTGCTCTCGAATCTTCAACTAGTGGTATCCTGATCGCAGATCGATCTTGGAAAATACCTTAGCTCCTTGCAATTGGTCAAACAAGTCATTGATCATCGGCAGTGGGTACTTGTTCTTGATTGTCACTTCATTCAATCCTCGATAATCAACAACCATTCTCAGTGATCCATCCTTCTTCTCCACTAGAAGCACTGGTGATCCCCAAGGTGACGAACTTGGGCGAATATAGCCTTTATCCAGTAACTCCTTAATTTGCTTCTTAATTTCCTCCAAATCTTTTACGGGCATCCTGTACGGTCTCTTAGATATCGGCCCTGTGCCTGGCAAAAGCTCAATCAAAAACTCAATGTCTCTATCATGTGGCATGCCTGGCAACTCTTCCGGAAATACGTCAGGGAAATCCTTTACCACTGGTACTTCCTCCTGTACAACTCCTGATAAGGAATTTACTTGAGTCCTCTTCGGCACATGCCGGGATACATACTTGATCCTTCTTCCTTCTGGGGTGGTAAGCAAAATCGACTTACTAATGCATTCAATGTTCCCTCCATACTTCGATAACCAATCCATGCCTGATATAACATCCAGTCCTTGCGACTCCAATACTATTAGGTCTGAGGGGAACACATAGTTACCAATCCTTAGTGGTAACCGATCACACCATAGACTAGCCATATACTCAGCTCCTGGCGAGGTTACTAACATGGGTGACCTAAGGGCTTGGGTTGGCAGTTTATACTTATCCACAAATCCCCTTGATATGTATGAATGTGATGCACCAGTATCAAAAAGAACGATTGCAGTAAATGACTTAACCAAAAACTTACCTATTACTGCATCTGGCTGGGCTTCAACCTCCTCCACGCTAACGTGGTTCACCTGTCCCCTATTGAAAGGGTTAGGCTTCTTCCCAGAGCTTCCATTGCCATTTCCATTCTTAGCCTCAGGACATTCATTGGCATAATGTCCAGTCTTCTGGCACTTGTAGCAAGTGATGTGGCTCAAGTCCTTCTTGGTTGGGGTTGATGGGTTGGTACGGTTCTGTCCATTGCTTCCTCAATTCCCATTACTCCCTCAATTTTTGTATACAAGGCCACAAACCCATATTACAGGTACCAAGGTAGAAATTAATGGCTACTTAAATCAATGTTGCAAACTAGTCTTTTCTCCTTGCTTGACGTGTTAATTAATGTGTATTTATCTCTCCAACGCACAACAAGACAACCCTCTCACTCCTCGCTGGTTGATTAATACGGTGCATTCAAATCAGTCTTCTCACTCCCGCATGCATGCATGAGGTATTAATGTCTTTGGTTGCTAGTACGAGGCAAACCTCATCAATTTTACATCGATTTGTGTTAGTGGCCTTATATAACTGCAAATTATAATTTTGATAGTGGCCTTGTATACAAAAATGGAGGGAGTACCATTCTTGGGGCCACTATGGTTGTGCGAACTTCCTCCTCCATGGGTATGCTGAAAAGGTCCTCCCGAGTTTGGGGTAAAACGAGGCTTCTGCTGAGCTCCAGAATTGTACTTCCCTTGTCCATACTTCCTCTTGCGGCTGTCAACCTGCTACTGCTTCCCTTCGATCATGAGAGCTCTATCTACCAACTCCTGGTAGTTGTTGAAGGTTGCTACCATCAACTGCATGCTCAGCTCATCATTTAATCCTTCCAGAAACTTCTCCTTCTTAGCTGCACCCATAGCAACGTCATCTGGGGCATAACATGCTAGCTTACTAAAGTCATCCACATACTGGCCAACAGTATGTCCTCCTTGGCGCAAGTTGCAAAACTCACACTTCTTCATGGCCATAGCTCCTGCTAAAACATGGGCGGTGCGAAAAGCCTGCTGAAACTTGTCCCATGTGACAGTGTCGATGGGGTAAGTGGTTGTGAAATTCTCCCACCATGATGTTGCGGGTCCATCAAGCTGATGTGCGGCAAAATGCACCTTCTCCGCATCTGTGCATCCTGTAGTGGTCAACTCCCTTCCCATCTTGCGGAGCCAATCATCTGCAACTATCAGCTCGGTGCTACTGGAGAACACCGGCGGATTCAGCCTCAAGAAACGGGCTAAGTGATCAATAGGTGGTGGTGGTGGTGGGTTATTGTTGTTGTTGTTCCCCTGATTCTGATTCTGGACTAACATCTGCATCAATGCATTCTGTTGCTGGATCAACTGAGTGAGCTCCAGTGGGAAAGCAAATCCATTGTCACGTCTCAGAGGCATCTGAGGGTTTTAGAAAATATGAGAATACAGAATAGAATGAGGTCTATAGAGAAAAACACTACCCATTATGCACATGAGACAAATGCAATCAATATCACTTCAATCAATGCAAACAAGGGCATACAACGGTCTAACTATCGTTTACAAAAGTGTTGGGACTATACTATATACATGGGGGAATACTACTACTGTAATGGTGGTCGACTAGAAAAATTGATCGGTCAAAGACTCCATGATATCTGCTCCAGCTTCATCAACAAAGTCATCATCATTATCGTCTGGGTCCGAGTCAGTGTTGTCGATGATGATGTAGTTCTCCGGGCAAGTGCATTCTCCGTCTTCTCCTCCAGTTGCAGGAAATCCCATGAATACTTTTAGCTTCTTCTTCAGATCATCATTCTTCTCCACGAGTGTCGTCATTTCCTCCTCATATCCATCGCGTGTAGACTTGAGTTCTTCTTCCAGCTCCGTGATCTTGGTCATTGCCTTCTTCAGATCTATCATGCCTACGCACATCTGGTTCTCCTGGCGGCGAATGTGCTGGTTTAACTCCTGGATGAAAGCTGCAATTGATCTATCCTTCCTGGTGCTAATCATCTCCCATTGCTCATCTTGGCGCCCTCAAATCTGGTAGATAGTATCCTTAAGATCCTTGTGGTAAACTTCTCCAATGCGTCCCATGGTGATGTGGGCTGACATGCTCTTTCCTAGACTCCAGGTTGGTGCATCAAAGGAAAACTCTATGGGCTCAGTGACGGGCATGAATGTCCTTCCTGGAACTTGAACTTGAATCATCCAACGCTCCTTTTCTGGCAAAGTGGCGATGTAGGTCCCGGTGAAACTTGATACTTCCATGTTCAGGTATCTAGTGACTTCTTTCAAGTGGCGTCCAAAAGGTGTATCTTCATCCGGTTGCGTGAACTTGTTCCTTGTATCCGCCATCCTAAAAGAGTAGAAAAGATGAGGAGTCAGACATGAGAAGAGAGTAGTGATCTAGGGCTTTAGCTTAGTGGTCGTGTCCTACAGTCAGCATGTGCTCTGATACCATCTTGTAGCGACCAGACCTCAAACAGTCTGATCTCTGTGCATCAGTGTCATCCCTGGATCGGTAATGCTGACACGCACAGTACTTGAAGGATTTATAATAGAGTAGCAATCACACACTTATTACATCGAATGTCTCAAAAGAGAACTTATTACAATAAATATGGCTTAAGGCCATCTAATAACGATAACAGCGGAAGGCTTGGAAGATAAAGCGAGTCCATCAACTCCAACGGCATCACTGAGTATAAGATCACGACCTAAGGCACCTTACTCGTCGTCTGAAAAGTCTGCAACATGAACGTTGCAGCCCAAAACGGGTCAGCACATGGAATATGCTGGCAGTGTAACACATAGAGAGTAATGAACAGAACAAATGCTATACTACATGCATATATGGTTGGTGGAAAGCTCTATGGTTACAGTTTTGCATAAATCAATTTTTTCCTACAAAGGAATACATTTTATTTAACTATCATGGTGGTTGTTAAACATTGAGAAGGTTCCTCCAACTCAATCCCATTTAAGCATCATCATTAACCCAACAAAATTAAATTAAGTAACATGATGAGATTCACATGATAATCTAGGTACTAGATACTCAAAACGTCCATAACCGGGGACACGGCTAACCATGATTAGTTTATACACTCTGCAGAGGTTTGCGCACTTTTCGCCACAAGACTTGATCTCCTTCGTTTGATTTCTCGCACTACATGGTGTTTGAGAAACGGATGACCGAGACACAGTCTTTCAGAAGCATTAACTCTTTACTCTAGGTAGACAGTGCCAACCTACATCCCCTACATCTGCTAGTCTACCACTAAAAGAGGTCACACAACATACTCAACTATGCTAGAGCCCATAGTAGCTTGCGGCTACACACGAAAGTTTCTAGCATGAATAATCTCATGATCCATTTGAGCCTGGGTGGCGGTCCATAGGAGAATCACACAGCACCCTGGGTTCCCCAGGTGCCTCAATCCACCCAGATGTGGAATTAAGTTGCCACCTTAAGTAAACCATTAATTAACAATCTCACATCTTTCATGGATACACTCACCCAATCCATATCTACTAGCATAGCATAGCAATATAAGAAAACGTAGAAGTAACTCCCAAAGGTTGGTAATAAAACAGGTAATAGGTACTACCCCATCTACTTCCCAAAACCCACATATTAATCAGATCCTAACCATGCAATTATTTGAGGATTGGTCTAATGCAATAAAACTGGGTAGTAAAGAGGTATGATCAAAAGTGTTACTTGCCTTGCTGATGATCCGTGAAACCTAGAGACTCGTAGTAGAAAGCGGCGCACTCCGGGTACTCTATCGCAAACAAACAAGCATACAATAAGCACTCATCTAATGCACGGGTAAAACTCAAATAAGATATCTAACCAGAAAGTTCAACTTAAGAACTCCGGTTTGCAAAAAGAATCAAATCAAACGAAGTAACGAAAGTCAAACGGCGAAAGAAACAAGCTTCATTTACTAATTTGGACCTAAGTCAAATTTTATAGTAGCAAAAACTTGTTTGAGTTGGTTAAATAGAAAGAGGGTTTCGAGACAAAACTCTAGGCGCTTGAATCGCCTGATTCCGATAAACAAGCAAAAAGTTATACTAAAATGAAAATTGGATCAAAAATCGCGATCAAAAAATAATTGCGGAAAATCCGAGAAAAAGAAAAACTGACGAACAGGCTAACGAACGAACGTTCGCTCTCTGCGGATAAACAATGAAAACCGTTCGTTAAAACAAATGTATGGACGAATGTCCGCAAAATAAACTAAACCGAAAAAAATAAACCGAACCGGATCTAAAAACGGATCTAGGGTTTCGAAAAAAACGATCGGTTTTCACGCGAAAACCGAGGCGGCGGCGGCTACCTCCGGCGGCGGCGGGCTCCGGCGGGGTCGGCGGCAGTCGGCGGCGGTGGCTCTGGCGGCGGCGGCGACGGTGGCTGGCGGCTAGGGTTAGGGTTCGGGCGGGGCGCGGGCTCGGGTGGGCCAGCGGGGGTGGGCGGCTTATAAAGCCTGGGCGGCGGACGTGTCCGGGTCGCCCACGGCGGCCCGAGTCGGGTTTTTTTTAATATTCGGACGCACAGAAAAAGAAATAAAAGAAATAATAAATGAACTCCAAAAATCCCGAAATAAATTTTTCCCGTGCTCTAAAAATAAGCCGGACAAGATGAACATATATTTGGGTCCTAAATGCAATTTTGAAAAACATGCATTTTTCCTAATTCAAATAAAATAGCGATAAAACTTTGAAATAAAATCTTATTTGATTTTATTATTAAATCCTTGATATTTCTTTATTTTGGGAAAGTCGTTTTATTCCCTCTCTCGTATTTTTATAATTAAAATATTTGAAGATAAAATAATTAAAATCAAATGATCCTATTTTCAAAATTTGAGAAAACTCAAATATGAAAATAACGAAATCCCCAACTCTCTCCGTGGGTCCTTGAGTTGCGTAGAATTTCTAGGATCAAGCCAAAATGCAGTAAAATATGATATGCAATGATGATCTAATGTATAACATTCCAAATTGGAAATTTGGGATGTTACATTGTCATGCAACGAATCGTCTATATCTTCACAAGCTACTCGGCAAGACGGTGTACGAGCTTCTCATCGGTAACAAACCCCAAGTTGGATACTTTCGAGTATTCGGCTCAAAGTGTTACATTCTTGATAAGCATCGCCGTTCGAAATTTGCTCCTAAGTCTCATGAAGGTTTCCTACTCGGTTATGGCTCAAACTCTCACACTTACCGTGTCTACAACAATTTCACCCGAAAGGTTGAAGAGACGGTAGATGTGAAGTTTGATGAATCTAACGGCTCGCAAGTAGAGCAATTGCCAATTGATGTAGGTGATAAAGATCCTTCGAAAGCAATCCAAGACTGGTCTATTGGCAAGATTCTCCCAACGGAGGTGAAGGAGAGTACCTCGTCCGTCCAAGTGGAAGCCTCAATTTCACGACAAGGTGAACCACAAGTTGACTTGGAGGCATCCACGAGTAGGACACATCAAGACGATGAAAATGAGGATGTACAACAAGATGAATCTCTTCGACCTCCTTCTCCACCTCCACGGGAGAACAACAACACCAACAACAACGAAGAAAGATAAGAGGAAGAACAAGACAATGAAGAGGATGTTCCACCCCGACCCAAACAAAAGATCTCGTGAGTTCGAGCAAGAGTCTCAAGAGATCATCCTGTCGAACAAATCTTTGATGACATTCAAACCGGGAGAATTACTCGCTCTAAATCTCGTTTGGCTAACTTTTGTGAGCATTACTCATTCATTTATAGCATTGAACCAATGAAGCTTGAAGAAGCAGTGGAAGATCCGGATTGGATAAATGCCATGCACGAAGAGCTACACAACTTTGAGAGGAACCAAGTGTGGACATTGGTTGAAAAGCCCGATGAGAAGCACAATGTCATTGGAACCAAATGGGTGTTTCAGAACAAGCAAGATGAAGATGGAAAAGTTGTAAGCAACAAGGCTCGTCTCGTTGCTCAAGGCTACACTCAAGTTGAAGGTATGGACTACGGTGATACATATGCCCCCATTGCTAGACTTGAGTCCATTCGCATCTTACTTGCCTATGCCAATCATCGTGACATTACCTTATATCAACTGGATATCAAAAGTTATTTTCTTAATGGTGAAATTGAGGAGGAAGTTTATGTTAAACAACCTCCTGACTTTGTTAATCCTAAGAAACCCGACCATGTTTACAAACTCCACAAAGCTCTTTATGGTCTTAAGCAAGCTCCTAGAGCTTTGATAAATGCTTGACTAAGTTTCTTCTTGAAAAAGGGTTTGAAATTGGTAAAATAGATTCTACACTCTTTACTAAAAGGGTTAATGGAGAATTATTTGTGTGCGAAATTTATGTTGATGGTATCATATTTGGTTCAACTAACCCTCATTTTAGTGAAAATTTTGGAAAGCTCATGTTGGAGAAGTTTGAGATGTCTATGATGAGTGAACTCGAGTTCTTTCTTGGTTTGAAAATCAAGCAAACTAAGGAGGGAACCTTTATCTCTCAAACAAAGTATACCAAGGACTTATTCAAGAAGTTAAACATGCAAGAATGCAAAGGTATGAATACCCCCATGCCTACTAGTGGACATCTTCACTTAACAAAGGATGGCGAACCGGCTGACCAAAAGGTTTACTGCTCTATGATTGGTTCATTGTTATATCTATGTACCTCCCGTCCCAATATCATGCTAAGCGTGCGCATGTGAGCACGATATCAAGCGGCCCCCAAAGAGTGTCATCTTAAGGCTGTGAAAATGATAGTGAGATACTTAATACATACACCAAATTTTGGCATTTGGTATCCTCAAAGGGCTTCCTTTAATCTTGTTGGCTACTCTGACTCAGACTATGCGACTGACATGGTTGATCGAAAGTCACTTCGGGTACTTGTCAATTTCTTGGTAGATCTCTTGTGTCTTGGTCCTCCAAGAAACAAAAGTCGGTATCCTTATCCACCGCCGAAGCGGAATACATTGCCGCCAGTTCATGTTGTTCTCATTTACTTTGGATGACCCAAACTCTTAAAGATTATGGGATATATGTGAAACATGTTCCATTGCTTTGCAACAATGAGAGTGCTATTAAGATTGCTCATAACCCCGTGCAACATTCTCGAACTAAAGTTCGTCATCATTTCATTCGAGATCATGTTGCAAAGGGAGATATCAAACTTAAGCATGTTCGTACCGATAAACAATTGGTGGATATATTCACCAAACCACTTGATGAGAAAGTGTTTTGCAGACTGAGAGGTGAATTAAACATCATTGATGCTTTAAAT
Source organism: Triticum dicoccoides (assembly GCF_002162155.2). Classification (NCBI taxonomy): domain Eukaryota; kingdom Viridiplantae; phylum Streptophyta; class Magnoliopsida; order Poales; family Poaceae; genus Triticum; species Triticum dicoccoides. Next base: position 478,086,947 of record NC_041391.1, on the reverse strand, counting down.
TTGGAGTAGAAACTCCATGTGGATGCATGCATGGCATGAGCCTTACTTTGACTAATCCTTGATATTTCTCTTATGATGATGATCATATGTCTTGGATATTATTGTACTCTTGCATGCTATCTAACCCTCATAGGTACTTGGACGAACCCAACTCTATGAGATTGCAACTCAATCATATTCTAAGTAATCTCTACATCTCCAAGTCTCTACAAAATGGTGGATGAAGACAAGGATCACGAATCTCTTCAATATATCCTTTGACAAATTCCTTGTGTCAACTTTCAATTGGTATTTAATTTCAAGTGGTATCAAATATCATGTTACTTTGGATACACAAGTGCTCTTCCTTTCAAGACTAACCATGTAGGATGAACTTCAACTACAAGTGGTGCTCCCAACTCTTTATGATCTACATCAACTTGAGCGCCCTACACAAGTTCAACTACATGACCAAGTTCAACACCACCACCCAAGGTATTTCATTCCATCTTAGAGAAGCTTTACCCCAAGACATGGGTCAAGGCAACTCAACAAGATGTGAATACATCAAGATGATTAAACAAAAAATGGCAACCCCATTTTGAGCTTAAACGATGAGTATGACCTATGATCAAATGCCTTCCCTTGACTCCTAAGTCAATATACTCTAACATAGGTGACTTTATCGCCGACCATTTCTAGATGAAGTTCTCTGTTGTTTCTCTGTGCTCTTGCATTTGTCTCTTGCATGCTAGTTCCCCTTTCAAAAAAACTTCATCTAGATTTCTTTTCTTTTCTCTGTTATATTCTGCATTTTCCGTGCATCCAATTCATTGCAAATCCTTTAGTTAATTCCTTGCATATCCTTGTGAGATCTTATTTGCTAAGTGAGCTGAGGTGACAAGTGTTCTTTTTCTCTGGATTGAACTCGCCCTCACCGGGTTGCTTACTTCGGTAAAACCGAACCCTCGGTGCCACCGAAAATAATAACTCGATGCTACCGATTTCAATACTGAGATAAAAATTGAGTCACTTGCATCCTGCATATTTGTCCCAACTCCACTCAATGAAACTTGTCCTCTAACGACATCTTATTACATGTTGCTTTGTAATGTGACTCAAGGACCAAACCTACTTGACTCATGCTCCAGAAGTCCCTTCTTGGAAATTGATGTCAAAGGGGGGGAGAGAGAGCACATCAAAGATTATCACATAAGAGAGAATGCACCTAAAGCTTCTCCTGATGCTTCCATTCTTAAGAGGAAAGTTGTCTCATGTCTTCACGAGGGGAAAGACATGATAGTATATGTTTTTCTTGCTCTGATTTTCTTGTTTGCTCTGATTTTCTTTTACCCTATCTTCTCCCATTATCCAATGTCAGATTTAGGGGGAGAAAGACACCTATGGGAAGAAAGTCTTTGGAATTCATTGCATATCTTTATTCTTGGGGACATGTCAATAACCAAATAGAGTACCTAGTACTCACTCTCTACATGTCATCCCAGTCTTGGTATTCTTGTGTTCTTCTATTCTTGCTCTGTCTAGTAGATGTTCCTGTGTTATCTAACCTTGTTTACCCAGGTACATCTTCTTCAAAGCTAGATAAAGACCACAAGGTAAGTATATGCATCACACTCATGTGCATGAAGATCTCTTGTTGTGGTATATATTGTTTGCAAGAGAGACTCGTGAACATGAAGGTATATTATCAGCATCTACATATTTTGCTCTGATGCACATAGCCAAGACACATGTAACTCATTGCTTGCTCTATCATGATTATGCATTCTCATACTTTTATGATGCATCATCATATGATTGCATACATGTAGGGGGGGTTAATGTATGTTGCATGTCTTTCCAAAGCTTTACTTGCTATTTCCTTATATCTTTATCTAAAGCTTTGATGTATGTTGTCATCAATTACCAAAAAGGGGGAGATTGAAAGCACAAGTGCTCCCTGGGTGATTTTGGTAATTGATGTCAACATATCTCTTGTTGGACTAATATTTCCACTGAGTATATTTCAGATAAGTTCAACATTGGAGTGGCATGGACATGGACAAGAGGATGTGGAACCCCTTCAAGATGCTAAGGACAAATATTGGCAAAAGCTCAGGACTCTACATTTTCATTTTAGTGATCCAAGATCATATTGAGTCCATGGGAAAGCTAATACTATTAAAAGGGGATGAGGTGTTGCTTAATGGCTTGCTTGCTCAAAGTGCTTAGTGATATGCTCCAAAACCCTCAGCCACTTTCTCACATCCACATATGTATTAAACCTAAAAGTCAAACTCGGCCCCACCGATTTGATCTATCTGGCGCCATCGAGTTCATCTGTTACAGCCACTGCCAAACCCTAATCAGTTCAGTCTCATCGATGGGATCTCGGTCTCACCAAGATGGGCTTGCAAACTCTCTGTGATCTATTGCAACAATTTCGGTGTCACCGAGTTTGTTCAGTCGGTCCCACAGAGTTTGCTTAACCAATACTTAGTTTGCTTATTACCAAAATCGGTCCCACCGAGTTTGAGTAATCGGTCAAACTGAGTTGAGGTTTTACTCTAACCCCTGCACATCGGTCCCACCGAGTTGACCTTGTCGGTCCCATCGAAATCTCTAATGTTCACATTTTGACCCGAATCGGTCTGACCGAGTTTTACCATTCGATGCCACCGAGTTTGGGAATCTGTGTGTAACGGCTAGATTTTGTGTGGAGGCTATATATACCCCTCCACCCACTCTTCATTCGAAGAGAGAGCCATCAGAACGTGCCTACACTTCCAACATTCATTTTCTGAGAGAGAACCACCTACTCATGTGTTGAGACCAAGATATTCCATTCCAACCACAAGAATCTTGATCTCTAGCCTTCCCCAAGTTGCTTTCCACTCAAATCATCTTTCCACCATAGCCGAATCTATGAGAGAGAGTTGAGTGTTGGGGAGACTATCATTTGAAGCACAAGAGCAAGGAGTTCATCATCAACACACCATCTATTACCTTTTGGAGAGTGGTGTCTCCTAGATTGGTTAGGTGTCACTTGGGAGCCTCCGTCAAGATTGTGGAGTTGAACCAAGGAGTTTGTAAGGGCAAGGAGATAGCCTACTTCGTGAAGATCTACCCTAGTGAGGCAAGTCCTTCGTGGGTGATGGACATGGTGGGATAGACAAGGTTGCTTCTTCGTGGACCCTTGTGGGTGGAGCCCTCCGTGGACTCGCGCAAACGTTACCCTTCATGGGTTGAAGTCTCCAGCAACGTGGATGTACGATGGCACCACCTATCGGAACCACGCCAAAAATCTATGTGTCTCCAATTGCGTTTGCACACTCCAATCCCATCCCTTTACTTTCTTGCAAGTTGCATGCTTTACTTTCTGTTGCTCATATACTCTTTGCATGCTTGCTTGAATTGTATTGTGTATGCTTGAAATTGTGTTAATCTACCACCTCAACTTGAAAAACTTTAAAACTGACACCTTTATTTGTTGAGGGTCTAATCACCCCCCTCTAGACACCTCTTCTCAATCCTTTCAGCATGTTATTTCACTCTTATCATTTTGTGGGCTCTACCAAGATGTATGTCACATGGAACAGTGACCCACGATCCTAATCGATTGTGCATTTGCATTCAAATGCAAATTTAAATAATGCACAAATTTAGGGGGAGCTCTTGCTTATCACATACTTCTCAAAGCGACGATGTGTTTCGTTTATTTTATCATTTGTCGAAGCTTTGATCTATATGTTGTTATCAATTACAAAAAAAGGTAGATTGAAAGTGCAACTAATAATGGGGTGGTTTTGGTAATTCATAACAACATATAGCTCATTGAACTAATATTCATTCATGACAAATACTTCAGGAAGTTCAATGAATGGCATGGCATGGACTAGAGATGTGGACCCCTCAAAATGCTAAGGACAAAGACTGGAAAAAGCTCAAGACTCTTCATCTTTATTTTAGTGATCCAAGATCACATTGAGTCCATAGGAAAGCCAACACTATTAAAAGGGGGGAGGTGTTGCTTAATGGCTTGCTTGCTCAAATGCTTAGTGATATTGCTCCAAAATCCTCAGCCACTTTCTCCATCAAAATATGTCAAAATCCTAAACTCCAACTCGGCCCCACCGATTATTTCTATCCGGTGCCACCGAGTTCTTATGACATAGCCACTACCAGAAACCCTAACAGTTCTGTCTCACCGATACGGGTCTCAGTCTCACCGAGATGGCCCTGCAAACACTCTGTGACTTGTTGCATTTACTTTGGTCTCACCGAGTTATGCGATCGTTCTCACCGAGTTGGCTTGACAGATTCACTGTTGCCTTATTGCTTCACTTCAGTCTCTCCGAGTTGATGCAATCGGTGCCACCGAGATGATGTTTTCCCTAAGCCCTTGCGCATCGGTCTGACCGAGTTGTTCCAGTCGGTCCCACCGAGATTCCTAACGTTCACATTTTTTAACATACGAGCAAGATGCCCGTGCGTTGCACGAAACATCAACATGCATTTGTATGAGTAGTTTATCTTGTGAGAGAAAAGGATGAACGAGGGAAGGCCTTATTTGCAAATGTGGAGAGGAGAGATAATTAAGTGTTGGGGAGACTATCATTTGTAGCATAAGAGCAAGGAGTTCATAATCAACACACCATCTATTATCTTTTGGAGGGTGGTGTCTCCTAGATTGGTTAGGTGTTGCTTGGGAGCCTCTGTCAACATGTGGAGTTGAACCAAGAAGTTTGTAAGGGCAAGGAGATCGCCTACTTCGTGAATATCTACCCAAGTGAGGCAAGTCCTTAGTGGGCGATGTCCATGGTGGGATAGACAAGGTTGCTTCTCCATGGACCCTTCGTGGGTGGAGCCCTCCGTGGAACCACGAAGCTGTTACCCTTCGTGGGTTGAAGTCTCCATCAACGTGGACGTACGATAGCACCACCTATCCGAACCACGCCAAAAATCCGTGTGTCTCCATTGCGTTTGCCTTCTCCAAACCCTTACCTTTACCTTCATATGCAATGTTTCACTTTCCACTGCTACACATTTAGAATTACATGTGTAGGTTGATTGTTGACTTGTGTTAATTGCTAAAATCTGCCCACAACTAAATTGGGAAAGGGCTAGATTTTTATTTGGTCAAGTAGTCTAATCACCCCCCCCCTCTAGACATACTTTCGATCCTACACAATCGTATGTCCAGATCTGTTTGTTCCACAACTTCTAGAAATCTTGCATCATTAGGGAGGACATGTGGTCATGCATTATCTTGCTAGATGAAAATTGTTGTGCCCTCGTCATTGTCAAGCCAGTTGTCCTGAATTGCCGGGATAACTTTATTGAAAAGGTAATTTTTGCAGACAGGTTTGGTTACTTTCACCGGTTTCAGCTCTAACATTCATCTACCTCCGTTCTGGCTGGTTCGTTGTGCCTCAGTCTCTACCATGAATGCCCAAATGCCAATCTTTCCATCGAAGGTCTGCTCCCCACTATCATTGTATCGAGGCTTTGCCACAGGAGTTAGGAACATTACCTTCCCAATGTTGTTAGTATTGGGCATGGTGCGGTCAGGCTCGGGTTCTTACGGGCAGTACGCAGTAACTATTCTTCACTCGGGTCATGTCATACCATTCTTCACCAATGTGTACCATGTTGGTCATTGACTTGAAACTCGACCGAGGAGTTGATATCCATTGTTCATCCATCTTGTTTTGTGGCTTGAGGGAGGCTTGACTCTGTTCGTGATGTGTTTTAGCTCTCGCAGCTGAAACCTGTCGTGTAGGGTCGACCGGGCAACACCTAAACACCTTGCCAGAGATCGGATTGTTCTTCATCTGTTCAGTGGAATTTTGGTTGTTCTCACAATATCGAGCTCTTTTTTGTTCCTACCACAACTCCCCTTCTTCTTACTTGAAACATCAACTTCTTAGCCTAAGGCAATTTGTTCTTTGGCTACATTCCATATTCTTGTAACTATTCATAGGCATACATTCATGAGTGTTGCGATGAGCACCTTTGTCAGATATTTCAACCAATCCATCTCTGAGCTAAATTACTCGCAAAGCAAAGTAAACACCAAGTATCTCCTTGTCTGACAACTTAGACCTTTTTGGATTACCTTGTGCATCAGCTTCTTGAACTTCTTTCTCTTGAGCTTCTGGAGCTTCTTCATCTTGAGCTTCTTCCTCTTCATGAAGCCAATTCAATTCAAGATCTTCATCTTGTTGAGATTCATCCTCCTCTTCAGGCATCAAGTTCAAATCAATAATGTCACCTCGTTGAGCTTCTTCATCTTGTTGAGCTTCATCCTCCTCTTCAAGCATCCTGTTCAAATGAATAGTGTCACCTTGTTGAGCTTCATCCTCCTCTTCAGGCATCAAGTTCAAATCCATAGTGTCACCTTTTTGAGCTTCGTCACCTTGTTGAGCTTGTTCATCTTGTTGAGCTTCACCCTCCTCTTCAGGCATCAAGTTCAAAGCCATAGTGTCACCTTGTTGAGTTTTGTCACCTTGTTGAGCTTCTTCATCTTGTTGAGCTCCATCCTCCTCTTCGGGCATCAAGTTCAAATTCATAGTTGTGTGCTCCTATTTGTACTCATAACAAGAGTACACAAAAGATGAATGGTTAGAATATAATCATAACAAGAGTACACAAGCAGTTTAGTTTGAAAATTCAGTTCAACAACTAATCAATTATACTGTCAAATTACACTACTCTCCACAGTAGTGATTTCACTCTCCTAATGCTTTATAAATGCAGAGGAGATGCTCAAAATTTTGTTATCATTGCTTTACTGAAAATTCAGTTACTGCTTGAGTGATTTGACACTAGTGAAAATTCAGTTACTGTCAATTGAATTTGACAGTATAATTTTATACTGAGCACTAACACTTTTATAGTAAATTGGGACTGGACTAACACTTTTACAGCTGTGATCACTTTTCACATATGAAGCTCTTGATCTTACAGTAAATGTTCATGTTAGGACTAGACTTTACAGTTGAAGATACTCCTGTAAAAAGACCAACAGATTGCTGAACACGAGAGTGTTATCTGACAGTGACTGAATCAATTACAGAATATCAGATTTTAGACAGAATCATTTTTGTGTGCGCAAGATTCAATGTAACAAAGATTAGATTCTATAGTACATCAGTGTAACAAAGATTAGATTAACTATAATTAACTGAATTTTACAATAATCATGAGTGTAACAAAGATTAGATTCTATAATACACAAGATTCAGTGTAAATCTTCAAAATGAATTGCTGTTAGTACATGGTCAGTTAACTAATTTTCTTGTTCTAATCAACGAAGTAGTGACTGGTCAGCTTCACCTTTTAAGTCAAAAGTGATTGTACAAAAATTTAGTCACAAATTTGCTTTACTGAATGCAATCTGTATGTGTGGAGTACTGATACAGTGTGGAGTGTTGTTGTTGATTGGGACAACTAATGATAGTATTCCTGTGATTTAGAACATGGAGCAAATTGGGAGAACTGATGGCAGTATTCCTATGATTTAGAACATGGAGCAAATTGGGACAACTAATGGCAGTATTCGTTCAACTCAAAAAAACTTTTCTCTCTATAGTTTGAGCCACATCCATGACCTGAAAAATAGTTACCTAGAACTGTCTGTAACATCAAACTGTTTTGGGGATTTCTGTGATCCTTTAAATTCAGGAGTTAACTTGAGTTATCCGGAGTTAACTTGAGTTATTCAAGATTTAATTCAGTTAACTTGAGTTATCCTGAGTTGACCAGTAACAAGAAGATTTTTCCCATTTTACTTGTGTTGAATAAGCTATGAACAAAATTAAGGTTCCAACAGAGCATGCATAACATGTGAACAAAATTACCATTTTACTTGGGTTCTGCATGATGTTGGGAAGATGCGTTATTCCAGTATTCGTTTGTGCTGTGCATTTTCATCATTAAATTTTGCATACTCCATGTGTGTTCACTGAATTTTCATAAATATGCAGTGTAGGTCCACTGAACATTTGCATGACAGTTCGTACTAAAATTTTGGGAAGTTGACAGTGTATCAACTTTAGTGAACATCAATATGCAGTGTATGTTCACTACACATTTTCTCTCTGTACTAACCTTTTATTTCTCTCTGTATCAATTAAAATGGTTTTGATTTTGACCCTGACAATGAATTTCGATTGCAATTTTGATTTTGATATTGATTTTGCAGGATCAGACAAGAAATTGGATCCCCACAAGATTAGAGGCGAGAAAATTATACCAGAGGCGGAGGCAGAGGCACTTGGGGGCGTGGATCGGGGGCGTCGGTGTTGCCCACCAGCAACAGCAAAGGCGTCGCCCACCACCACAACTAGTCCACGGCCAAAGTGGACAAGCACGGCGGTGGCTGAAGAAGACCAGTGTAGCGGTGGTGGGCGCCGGAATCATGGGCGAAGTGGATCGGCGCGGCGGTGGTGGGTAGCGAAGGGCCAGCTAGTGGGTGGGTGATGGAGGTCTTCCTCGTGGACGAGCGGCGGAGGTCCTCGTTGGGCGTTGGCAAGCGGAGGAGATCCTCCTCCTTGGCGTGCTCCTGGGCGGGCTTGTCAGCGAAGCAAGACCTGCCCGTGGGCGGTGCAGGATCTGCTCTGGGAGATGGCGGGCTGCGGCGACTGGCCGTGGTGATGGCCGGCTGGCCTTGGCGATGCGAACGACCGGAAGAGGAGGAAGGAGACAGGGGGTTTATTTACAGAGCTTTGAAATTAGAAGGACGTTTTTGCAAAAAAAACACTATACTAGGCGCGGGACAAGCTTTTCTGGACAGAGGGAGTATGTATTAATGGTATAATGAAAACTTGCATAACTTCTAGATCACTAAACTTGATAATTGGGTCTTTGCAATAGTTTTGAGATAATGTATGAGTAATTAATTTATGTGTTGCTGAAAGAACTTGCGCTAAGTAGGAGAAAGGTGTCATAAAGTCATACACGTTAATACTTATCGTGACTGAAGTGAAACTAATTATAAGGGGTCTAAATTGAAGCATATTATAAGTAACCACCTTGTAGAATGGGTCGGGAAGCCTAGCAAACTTTGGTTCGTCAAACTTACCCCTTGCAGTAATTGGTCTCATGGTTAACTCGGTGTAGACACTGAAGCATCAATGAAATGTTTTTAATTATGAGTTGTAGTCATTATATGCACTTCCACCTATCCATATTTGGCTAGCTTCTTTGTTATCGTGCATTGCCCATTCTCATCTCGAGAAATGGTGCATCATGCATTCGCCAGTACATCCAAACTCCATGGGAGGACTTCCTCTTATCCTCCTACACATAAACACCTTCTTCCTCAAAACAACCACCACACCTACCTAATATGGCATTTCCTTAGCAAAAAATATATTATGGCATTTTCATAGACATTCCGAGATATATTGTCGTGGAACTTCCATTGCTATTATTGATCACATGATTTCTGCATTTATTATCATATTACTGTGCATAATCATATAGAGCTAATACGATAGTTGTGGCAAGGCCACCGCTCATCATTGTTTACATGCTAATGCTAGATCATTGCACATCCTGATATACTGCCAGAGGCATTCACTTGTAATCATTATTTTCAATTCAGAGTTGTAAGTAAATAAAAGTGTGATGTCTATCAGAATTCGCCTCTACCTATGAGATAAAAAGGGGCCAAAGCGCCCAACAAAAGAGGCCAAAAACAACCCCAAAAATGTGAGAGTAAAAGAGAGAGGAGGCACACTACTATCCTATGTACACAATTGTGCTTCAAAGCACACCATGTAGTTAATGAAGAGAGTTTTCATATTCTTCATTTCTTATGGTAGTGGGATTATACAACTTGACTTGTATATTCCGATGACGAGCTTCTTCAAATGCTCGAGGTCTTCATGAAAAAGCAACTTGGATGCACACCCACTTAGCTGCATTAGGAGAGCATTCATACACATATAGATCTAGTGCATCTATTGCATGGCAATCCCTACTCCTCGCATCAATAACGATTGCAAGGTCTTCCATTGCCCAACGATCAGTTGCATTAATGTGGGACTTTTTTTGTCTTCTAATAAATCCCCATCATGATTCTATTTTCCATCCAAAGTGCTAAGACCAAGGCTTGTAAATTGAGTATAAAACAAAGTGCTAAGTAGTTGAAAAGGGTTCGTCATGGATTTGATTGCTTGGCTGAAACTCTAGGTTGTGTTACAATAAGATGTTTGAATAAGATAAAGCCTTGAGCGATTGGGCACATGAATATGGCATATGAGTATTTATTGACATTACATGAAAAAATTAATCCATGAAAATAAAAGTGATTTTTATTTGCATATTTTTGATGTAACTTGCTTATTATCAACTATAGATTACTCATCTGAATCACTTTTATCTTGAGTTCACACCATGTTACAACATTTGATCAAGATTATGTTGGGTAGCATTCAACATCAAAGATTATCTTTGTTTGTCATTTACCAACTCGAGGACAGGCAGTAATTAAGCTTGGGTATGTTGATATGTCTCAAACGTATCTATAATTCCGCCAGAGGGGGAAGCATTGTTGAAGCCATCGTCATCAACGTTGCGGCCTCCATGACCATGTGTGAGTAGTTCCATTAGGACATTGGGGGTCTAAAGTAGTAGCTAGATGGTTCTCTCTCTCTCTCTCTTTTTGGATCTTCAATACCATTGTTCCCATGAGCCTTCTCACATGATCGGGATCAATTCGATGTAATCGGTGGTGTGTCTGTTGGGGCATGACTTTATGATCAGATCGTTCATAGAATTCAATTGAATCTTTTGAGGTTTATTTGTTGTATACGTAAATAGCTTTTCATGCTCTCCGATCTATCTATCTTTTTTGGCCAAGTTCGTTGGGTTTTTCTTTAAGGGGATTGGTGCTTTGTAGTGGGTTCAATTTTCTGGTGCTCTAAATCAATGACAATAAGGTCCAAGACATTATTGTATTGTTGTCATTTAGGATACAATGGGGGTTTTTCATATTGATTGACTTCTTCCTATTTACATTATGTCATCTCAATTATTGCGATACTCTGTTTCTTGAACAATTAATACTAGAGATGCATGCTGGATAGTGATTTTGGGTGGAGTATGAGGAGTAGATGCAGTTGGATTAACGGCCTACCTATCATTGATGTAATGTCTATATGAGGTTATGCCATGAACGATCATAGTAGTGAATATTGCAATTCGGTCAATTGCTCAATTGTAATTTGTTTAGCATGCTACTTGCTATTTTTGAGAGAGATGTGATGCGTCCATTTTGCATCATGTTTACCTACTGTTAACTAAAATATTTTTATGCATAATAATGCTTTTTGGAGTAATTCTAATGCCTTTTCTCTCATAATATGCAAGGTACACACAAACAGGGAGAATTCCAGCAGCTGGAAATCTGGACCTAAAAAAGCTATGTCAGGCTATCTATTATGCACAACTCCAAATGAGCTAAAACTTCACGAGGATTTTTTATGGAATAAATAAGAAATACCGGAGCAAATAACTACCGGAGGGGCCCCACCTGGTGAGCACAAGACACCAGCGCGCGCCAGGCCCCCCAGGCGCGCCCTGGTGGGTTGTGCTCAGCCCAGCCCAACTCCGGTGTCCATCTTCTCGTATATAAGTCATTTTGACCTGAAAAAAAATTAGAGGAGGACCTTCGGGGCGAAGCGCCGCCGTCTCGAGGTGAAACTTGGGCAAGAGCACTTTTGCCCTCCGGCGGAGCGATTCCGCCGGGGGAACTTCCCTCCCGAAGGGGGAATCATCATCATCATCACCAACAACAACTCTCCCATCTTGGGGAGGGCAATCTCCATCAACATATTCAACAGCACCATCTCCTCTCAAACCCTAGTTCATCTCTTGTGTTCAATCTTTGTACCGGAACTATAGATTGGTGCTTGTGGGTGACTAGTAGTGTTGATTACATCTTGTAGTTGATTACTATATGGTTTATTTGGTGAAAGATTATATGTTCAGATCCATTATGCTATTTAATACCCCTCTGAACTTGGGCATGAGTATCATTTGTGAGTAGTTACTTTTGTTCTTGAGGTCACGGGAGAAATCATGTTGCAAGTAATCATGTGAACTTGATATGTGTTCGATATTTTGATGATATGTATGTTGTGATTCCCTTAGTGGTGTCATGTGAACATCGACTACATGACACTTCACCATATTTGGGCCTAATGGAATGCATTGTGAAGTAGTTATTAGATGATGGGTTGCGAGAGTGACAGAAGCTTAAACCCTAGTTTATGCGCTATTCCGTAAGGGACCAATTGGATCAAAAAGTTTAATGCTATGGTTAGAATTTATTCTTAATAATTTTCTCGTAGTTGCGGATCCTTGTGAGGGGGTTAATAATAAGTAGGAGGTTTGTTCAAGTAAGAACAACACCTAAGCACCGGTCCACCCACATACCAAATTATCAAAGTAGCGAACACGAATCGAACCAACATGATGAAAGTGACTAGATGAAATTCCCGTGTACCCTCAAGAACACTTTGCTTATCATAAGAGACCGTTTTGGCCTGTCCTTTGCCTCAAAAGAATTGGGCTACCTTGCTGCACTTTTGTTACGACTACCGTTACTCGCTCGTTACAAATTATCTTGCTATCAAACTACTCTGTTACATACAATTTCAGCACTTGCTGACATTACCTTGCTGAAAACCACTTGTCATTTCCTTCTGCTCCTCGTTGAGTTCAACACTCTTACTTATCGAAAAGGCTACAATTGATCCCATATACTTGTGGGTCATCAAGGCTCTTTTCTGGCGCCGTTGCCGGGGAGTGAAGCGGTGTTGGTAAGTGGAAATTGGTAAGGAAAAATTATTACTACGTGCTGAAATTTATTGTCACTTGTTACTATGGAAAACAACCTTTAAGGGGTTTGTTCGGGGTATCTTCACCTCGACCGGAACCACAATTAGTTACCCCTCAACCCACAGCACCTACTGAAAATATTGAATATGAAATTCGTTCAGGTATGGTAGAACAACTGCTAGCTAATCCTTACGCACGAGATGGAACCGAACATCTTGATAAGCACTTTATATATGTGGATGAAATTTGTCGATTGTTTAAGCTTGTAGGTTTACCCGGAGATGAAGCTAAGAAGAAGGGTTTCCCTTTATCTTTGAACGGAAGGGCATTGCCATGGTATAGGCTATGCAATGATGTTGGATGTTAGAACTGGAATCGGTTGAAATTGGAATTCCATCAAAAAAAATCCTATGCATCTAGTTCATCGTGATCATAATTATATATATAATGTTTGGCCTCGTGAAGGAGAAAGTATCGCTCTAGCTTGGGGGAGGCTTAAGTCAATGTTATATTCATTCCCCAATCATGAGCTCTCAAGAGAATTATTATTCAGATTTTTTATGCTCGGCTTTCTCATAATGATCAATCCATGCTCAATACTTCTTGTACTGGTTCTTTCATGAAGAAGACTATTGAATTCTGGTGGGATCTTTTAGAAATAATTAAATTCAGCTCTGAAGAGTGGGAACTCAATGAAGGTAAAGAGTCGGGTATTGAGCTTAAGTTTGATTGTGTTAAATCTTTTATGAATACCGATGCTTTTCAAAAGTTTACCACTAAATATGGGCTTGACTCTGAGATAGTAGCTTCCTTTTGTGAATCTTCTGCTACTCATGTTGATCTTCCTAAAGAGAAGTAGTTCAAATATCACCCACCAATTAAAGAAGAAATTAGAGAACTGGTAAAAGCTAAAGATGAAACTATCATTTATAATGTTGATCCAGTTGTTCCCACTCCTTATATTGAAACAACACATTTCCCTGTTAGGATGAAGGAACATGCTAAAGTTTCAACTATGGTCAACAGTAGTTATATTAGAACACCTAAACCAGCTGAACAAATCAAAGTAGAACCTAGTGTTGCTATGATTAAATATCTCTTGGTCGATAATATTAATGGGCATGTTATTTACTTATGTGATGAAGCTGCTAGAATTGCCAGTATGCATGTTGTCTCAGTTAAGATAGGAGATCACTGTTATCATGGTTTATGTGACATAGGTGCTAGTGTGAGTGCTATTCCTTTTACCTTATATCAAGAAATTATGAATGATATAGCACCCGCTAAAATAGAAGACATAGATGTTACTATTAAGCTTGCCAATAGAGATACTATATCACCAATTGGGATTGTTAGAGATGTTGAAGTCTTGTGTGGGAAAATAAAACTCCCTACTGATTTTCTTGTTCTTGGTTCCCCATAAGATGACTTTTGTCCCATTATCTTTGGTAGAGCTTTCTTGAACACCATTAATGCTAAAATAGATTGTGAGAAACAAACTGTTGGTGTTAGATTTGGTGATGAAGCTCATGAGTTTAATTTTTCTAAGTTTAGTAGAAAACCTTATAAGAAAGATTTGCCTAGTAAGGCTGGAAGTATTGGTCTTGTTTCTATTGTTGTACCTCCTACTGATCCTTTAGAACAATATTTGCTAGACCATGAAAATGATTTGCATAAGCATGAAAGAAATGAAATAGATAGAATCTTGTTCGAACAACAACCTATTCTTAAACACAATCTGCCTATTGAAACTCTAGAAGGTCCTCCTCCACCTAAAGGTGATCCTGTGTTTGAATTAAAACAATTGCCAAACACTTTGAAATATGCTTATCTTGATGAGAAAAAGATATATCCTGTTAATATAAGTGCTAACCTTCAGAACATGAAGAAGAAAGATTATTGAAAGTTCTAAGGAAGCACCGAGCTGCTATTGAATATACTCTTGATGATATTAAGGGCATTAGTCCCACTGCCAGCACAAGATTAATAAGGAACCTGATGCTAAACCCATTGCTGATCACCAATGTCAGTTAAATCCAAAGATGAAAGGAGTGGTAAGAACGGAAATATTGAAACTTCTGGAAGTAGGTATAATCTATCCTATAGCTGATAGTAGATGGGTAAGTCATGTTCATTGTGTCCCTAAGAAGGGAGGTATTATTGTTGTTCCTAATGATAAGAATGAACTTATTCCACGAATAATTGTCACAAGCTATAGAATGGTAATTGATTTTAGAAAATTAAACAAAGCAACTAGAAAAGATCATTACCCTCTGCCTTTATTGATCAAATGCTATAAAGATTATCTAAGCACACATTTTTGCTTTCTTGATGAATATTCTGGTTTTTCACAAATACCTATTTCTCAACCTGATCAAGAAAAGACCACTTTTACTTGTCCTTTTGGAACTTATGCTTATAGACGTATGCCTTTTGGTTTATGCAATGCACCTGCTACCTTTCGAAGATGTATGACTGCTATATTCTCTTATTTTTGTGAAAATATTGTTGAGGTTTTCATGGATGACTTTTCTGTTTATGGAAAGTCTTTTGATGATTGTTTAAGCAATCTTGATCGAGTTTTGCAGTGATGTGAGCAAACAAATCTTGTCTTGAATTGGGAGAAGTGCCACTTTATGGTTAACGAAGGTATTGTTTTGGGCCATAAAATTTCTGAAAGAGGTATTGAGGTGGACAAAGCCAAGGTTGATGCAATTGAGAAAATGCCATGTCCTAAAGATATCAAAGGTATTCGTAGTTTCCTTGGTCATGCTGACTTCTATAGGAGATTTATCAAAGACTTCTCTAAAATTTCTAGGCCTCTTACAAATCTTTTGCAAAAGGATACTCCTTTTGTTTTTGATGACGATTGTTTAGAAGCCTTCGAAACACTCAATAAAGCCTTAATTTCTGCACCTATTGTTCAACCACCTGATTGGAACTTGCCTTTTGAAATTATGTGTGATGCTAGTGATTATGTTGTTGGTGTTGTTCTAGGACAAAGAGTTGATAAGAAACTAAATGTTATCCACTATGCTAGTAAAACTTTAGACAGTGTTCAACGGAATTATGCTACTACTGAAAAGAATTATTAGCAGTGGTGTTTGCTTGTGATAAATTTAGATCCTACATTGTTGATTCCAAAGTGACTATTCACACCGATCATGCTGCTATAAAATATCTGAAAAGAAAGAGCTAAACCTAGACTCATTAGGTGGGTTCTTCTACTACAAGAATTTGATTTGCATATCACTGATGGAAAAGGAGCGGAGAACCCCGTAGCTGATAACCTGTCTAGGCTTGAAAATATTCTTGATGACCCACAACCTATTAATGATAGCTTTCCTGATGAACAGTTAGCTGCAATAAATTTTTCTCATAACAGTCCTTGGTATGCTGACTATGCTGATTATACAGTTGCTAAATACATACCACCTAGCTTCACTTACTAACAAAATAAAAAATTCTTCTATGATTTAAGACATTACTTTTGGGATGACCCACATCTTTATAAAGAAGGAGTAGATGGTATTATTAGACGTTGTGTACCTCAGCATGAACAAGAACAAATCCTACATAAATGTCACTCCGAAGCTTATGGAGGACATCATGCGGGAGACAGAACTGCTCATAAGGTATTGCAATCTAGTTTTTATTGGCCTGCTCTCTTCAAGGATGCTCGTAAGTTCGTCTTATCTTGTGATGAATGTCAAAGAATAGGTAATATCGGTAAGCATCAATAAATTCCTATGAATTATTCTCTTGTTGTTGAACCATTTGATGTTTGGGGATTTGATTACACGGGACCTTTTCCTTCCTCTAATGGGTATACTCATATTTGGTTGTTGTTGATTATGTTACTAAGTGGGTAGAAGCTATTCCAACCAGTAGTGTTGATCACAACACCTCTATTAAAATGCTTAAGGAAGTTACTTTCCCAAGGTTTGGAGTCCCTAGATATTTAATGACCGATGGTGCTTCACACTTTATTCATGGTGCTTTCCGTAAAATGCTTGCCAAGTATGATGTTAACCATAGAATTGCATCACCCTATCATCCTCATTCTAGTGGTCAAGTTGAACTTAGCAATAGAGAAATAAAATTAACTTTACAAAAGACTGTCAATAGGCCCCGGAAGAATTGGTCTAAAAAATTAGATGATGCACTTTGGGCTTATAGAACAGCATATAAAAATCCTATGGGTATGTCTCCTTATAAAACGGTTTATGTAAAAGATTGTCATTTGCCTCTTGAGTTAGAACATAAAGCATATTGGGCAATTAAAGAACTCAACTATGATTTCAAACTTGCTGGTCAGAAGAGGTTATTTGAATTAGCTCATTAGATGAATGGAGAACCCAAGCTTATGAAAATGACAAGTTATTTAAAGAAAAGGTTAAAAGATGGCATGATAAAAGAATCCAAAAGCGTGAGTTCAAAGTTGGAGAATATGTTCTTTTGTACAACTCTCGTTTCAGATTCTTTGCAGGAAAACTTCTCTCCAAATGGGAAGGACCCTATGTTATCGAGGAGGTTTATCGATCTGGAGCTATCAAAATAAATAATGCCGAAGGTACTAACCCGAAGGTTGTTAATGGGCAACGAATAAAACATTATATCTCAAGTATGCCCATTAATGTTGAAAGCAATGTTATCCAAACTATGATACCAGAAGAACACATAAAAGAAACCTTCCGGAACGCTCCAGAATCGTGAAAAAAGGGAGGTACGTGATACGGTCAGTAAACGGACTCCGAAAAATCCGCAAAAATATTTTTTTGTTAGTTTTGGAATATTTAGAAAATTAGGAAAATAAGAAACTACCACGAAGGTAACCCTGGTGGGCACAAGACACCAGGGCGCGCATGGCTTACCAGGCGCGCCCAGGTGGGTTGTGCCCACCTCAGGTACCTTTCGGACTCTGTTTTTCTTCTATTTGCTTGTTTCCCAAGATTAAAAAAATCTTTATATACTCCCTGAACCTATTGACCTCCGTATCACGGAGAAATCTCTTGTTTTCTTTTCTTGCTATTTTCTGACAGATCTAATCCACCATGGCCGCTTCAAGCTCCTCCAAGGACAAGTTCTTTGAGAACGTCATCAACCCATATCTGCAGGAGGTGATGCAGCATCCTCAATCTATCCAGATGCGTGAGGGGGTGCTCCACATCCGCGATGTGAAAGGCCCCAAGGGGACTGGATCCGTGGAGGCTAGGCTTGAAGCTATGGAGCAGGAAGTCTTCCGGTGGAAGGGGATGGTGGAACATGGACTCAATGCCAATCACCTCATGATCTTGGACTACACCCATGATCTCAAGGTGGATGGCTAGTCCATGAAGGACATCGTCTTCTCCTTCAACGAGCAAATCAACTTCCTCTAGAGCCAGATCTACAACCTTCAAAACCAAGTCTTTGAATATGAGGCAAGGTTTAAATGTATGAGTTTGGCTGCCAGTTACAGGACCCGAGAGACTCACTCTTCCTCTTATGATGGTGAGCCTCTACCGTGGAAACCCGAGGACAAGATCGCTACCGCTTCATCACCACCACCTCCTTCTTCATCACCAAAAGAAAATTGAGTATCGGGTATGGGCACTCCCCTTGGCTTTCGCCAAGCTTGGGGGAGGTGCCCCGGTATCGTATCACCTCCACTATATTTTGCTTTTACTTTTCTTAATTCGAACCATAGTTATCTTTTTCTTTAGATGAATAAAAGTTTAGTTCGATCCTTTCTTTTCAAGAGTTTGCTTAGTGATCTATCCTTGTAATCATGTGCGAGATTTATAATAAAGTTTAGTTTGAGTTTTTTTTCTTTGCTTTCATGTTTCAATAAAAAGAAAGGAAATAAATAAAAAATATCATATGCTAATCTTATGGTAAGTAATGACATCACACAAGGAAAACTATAAGTAGAAAATTTTATTGTAGATCGACAAACCTAGCATTGGTCAATGATGCAATTCATGAAAGAATTAATAAGAGAAGAGAAGATTCACATGCAAATACACTATTCTGGAAATCTTTTGTGATTGTGAGCACCCATCAAAATATTATATGCCAAAATTGTTGACGTTGGACAAGGAAGACAACGTAATGATTTATGTTTGTCCATATTCACATAGAAGTTATATTGTCATATATCCTTCAACATGTGGTGTTGTCCCCTATCTTTGCTAGCCAAAAATTCCGTACCAAGTAGAGATACTACTTGTGCATCCAAAAACCCTTAAACCCAAATCTAGTTTTGAGAGTTCGCCATACCTACCTATGGATTGAGTAAGATCCTTCAAGTAAGTTGTCATCTATGCAACAAGGCAATAAAAATCGCTTCTAAAAGTGTTAGATCATTTAGTGTAAGAGAAAATTGAGCATTGTACGAACTTGTGAGAATAAAAGTGACAGACTGCATAATAAAGGTTGCCATCATAAGGGGCAATATAACGTGATGTTCACTTGCACTAAGGGATTGAGCATACAAACAAAAAGCACATGGCAACCTCTGCTTCCCTCTACTAAGGGCCTATCTTTTACTTTTATGTATTTACTTTCATGCAAGAGTCAAAGTTCTTCTCTTTATTCCTTTTTATTTTCTCTTTTGGAAAGCATCATGTGGTGAGGAAAGATCTAGGCACATATATCCAGTTGAATATGGATAGCATGAGTTATTATTGTTGACATCACCCTTGAGGTGAATACGTTGGGAGGCAAAACTATAAGCCCCTATCTTTCTACGTGTCTGATTGAAATGTTTTGCTCATGTGTACGTGGTGAGTGTTAGCAATCATAGAAGACTATATGATGGTTGAGTATGTGGACTTGCCTAAAGGCTTTGATACGTGACCCTTCCTGAAAAGATGATGAATTGTAGTTGCAAAGTTGACTGAGAACATAGTTTGTTGGTTTCCAATAGAGTTTATACTTTATACTTCGATGTTGTGATGAATTTGTTACTTATTCATGAGAAGTCTATGATAAAAGGTCAATGATAAAAAAAATTATGTTAAAGTTTGTTGATGTTATAATAATTTACATAATGCTTATATGTTCGTATTTTGTTTTTATTGACACCTCTCTCTCTAAGCATGTGGACATGTTTTTTGATTTCGGTTTTCGCTTGAGGACAAGCGAGGTCTAAGCTTGGGGGAGTTGATACGTCCATTTTGCATCATGTTTACCTACTATTATTTATAATGTTTTTATGCATAATAATGCTTTTTGGAGTAATTCTAATGCCTTTTCTCTCATAATATGCAAAGTACATAGAAACATGGAGAATTCCGGTAGCTGGAAATCTGGACCTGAAAAAGCTATGTCAGGCTACCTATTCTGCACAACTCCAAATGAGCTGAAACTTCACGAGGATTTTTTATGGAATAAATAAGAAATACTGGAGCAAATAACTACCAGAGGGGGGCCACCTGTTGAGCACAAGACACCATGGCGTGACAGGCCCCCCAGGCGCGCCCTGGAGGGTTGTGCTTAGCCCAGCCCACCTCTGATGACCATCTTCTGGTATATAAGTCATTTTGACCTAAACAAATCAAATGAGGACTTTCGGGATGAAGTGTCGCCGTCTCGAGGCGAAACTTGGGCAGGATCACTTTTTCCCTCCGGCAGAGCGATTCCGCCAGGGGAACTTCCCTCCCGGAGGGGGAAATCATCGTCATCATCATCACCAACAACTCTCCCATCTTGGGAAGGGCAATGTCCATCAACATCTTCAACATCACCATCTCCTCTCAAACCCTAGTTCATCTCTTGTGTTCAATCTTTGTACCGGAACTATAGATTGGTGCTCTTGGGTGATTAGTAGTGTCAATTACATCTTGTAGTTGATTACTATATGATTTGGTGGAAGATTATATGTCAGATCCATTATGCTATTTAATACCCCTATGATCTTGAGCATGATTATCATTTGTGAGTAGTTACTTTTGTTCTTAAGGTCACAGGAGAAATCATGTTGCAAGTAATCATGTGAACTTGATATGTGTTCGACATTTTGATGATATGTATGTTGTGATTCCCTTAGTGGTGTCATGTGAACGTCGACTACATGACACTTCACAACATTTGGGCCCAAGGGAATGCATTATGGAGTAGTTATTAGATGATGGGTTGCGAGAGTGACAGAAGCTTAAATCCTAGTTTATCCGTTGTTCCGTAAGGGACCGATTGGATCCAAAAGTTTAATGCTATGGTTAGAATTTATTCTTAATACTTTTCTCGTAGTTGCGGATGCTTGCGAGGGGGTTAATCATAAGTCGGAGGTTTTTCAAGTAAGAACAGCACCTAAGCACTGGTCCACCCACATAACAAATTATCAAAGTAGCGAACACGAATCGAACCAACATGATGAAAGTGACTAGATGAAATTCCCGTGTACCCTAAAGAACACTTTGCTTATCATAGGAGACCGTTTTGGCTTGTCCTTTGCCTCAAAAGGATTGGGCTACCTTGCTGCACTTTTGTTACTACTACCGTTACTTGCTCGTTACAAATTATCTTGCTATCAAACTACTATGTTACTTACAATTTCAGCACTTGCAGACATTACCTTGCTAAAAACCACTTGTCATTTCCTTCTGCTCCTCGTTGGGTTCGACACTCTTACTTCTCGAAAAGGCTACAATTGATCACATATACTTGTGGGTCATCAAGATGCCACGAATGAACCTATGCCCCTGGGTCTATTCTCCACTACTGAATTCTTCTACACAATTTCTCCTTTTATTTATCGTGCTACTTTGCTACTATCTATCTCTATCATTTGCGTTAATGTTGTAACTAGTAAGGGAAGGGGCTTGAAAACCCTCTTCAAGTGTTGGGTTCAAGTTTGAAGTTGTTTGTGCGCAGAAGCTGCTCACGTTGCTAGCCTGGGAGACTCCTAATTGATTGATAATAGTGTTTCTTAACTGAGAGAGATACTTTGTTGTTGTTCTGCTTCAACCTTCCTCTTTGGGGAACCCAACAACTCCTATGGGAGTAAGCACCTCTACATAGCTAGGATGCATACACTAGTGCAGAACCGGCCTTTAGTGCCGGTACGTAACGACCTTTAGTGCCGGTTCGGCAACTGACACTAAAGAGTGGGGACTAAAGCCCCCCCCCCCTTTAGTACCAGTTCGTCACGAACCGACGCTAAAGTGTCACCACGTGGCACGAGCCAGGCTCGGGTGCATGTAGGACATTAGTACCGGTTGGTAACACCAACCGGTACTAAATGTTTGGGGGGGGGGGTTGGCTTTGTTTTCCATTTAATTCTTTTTTGTTTGATGGTATTTCATGATACTACAAATTGTACACGTTATGCATATATATAAATAGATTTTCTCGTACGTAGAACCGCATATATATATATAAATATATATCATCGAATGTCTCACAACCAACACCATTAATTATTCACACATACACATGTATATACATATACAATTTCTCCTACATGTTGCCTTGGTGCCTTCGGAGCACGATGACAAGTGGTTCATGGGGGCGGTAGCGGGTAATAGTATTCTCCTTTGGGATCTATGACCTGGTCGAGCAAAAATCCGGCTATTTCCTCTTGAAGTGCTAGTATGCGGTCCGCTGGTAGGAGCTTATCCCGCACCTCTCTGAACTGTTAAGAAGGAGATCAATATGCATGTGTATTAGTTGTGTGACAAGATATCGATAATGGTGTGAATAGTGTTCTGACAAACGTACCCAGTCCCGTCTTTGAGATCTGCTCCTTTCGGACGCCATCATGCAAATGTTCTTGCAAAACGTAGAATGCACATAGATCATTCCCCGACGCCTGCTTCAGGGCCTTTACGAGAATGGAATTGAATCAGATAATGATTAATCAAGCATGATAATTAATTAATGGTATTGAAACAAGAATTAAAGAGATGGTAGCTAGCTAGTACTACTTAATTACTTAATTTGGTCGATGCCAAAACAACTTTTTTGGCCATTTGCCTGGAGTCACCTTGATGAACTTTGCCCAAGCCCTGCCCGCCGGCAAAGAAAATTAATAAAAGGGTTATTAAATAGTTCATATCAGGAAATGACGAACTAATAATAGGCCAAGATATAGTTAATAATGATTGAAATTACCTATTGACTATCCCCTTCATGATGGTGTAGTCTTTATCTTCTTTAAGTAGCGAGTCCAGTACTTCAACTGTTCCTTTGTCAACTTTAATGTCTAACAAGATCCAGTGGAAATTGCATGCGCACACGTTTGCATGTCTTAATTAAGCGGGCATGTGCATAAAATTAATCAACTATCGTGAACCGTATACACTTAATTATTAACATCTAGCTAGCTAGTAAGCAAAAACAGAATTTGTATTACAAGACAGTGTGACTCACATGAAGTTGTAAGGAAGTAGTATATCTTCATTGGTATTGAGTTGCTTCAAGAACTCTAGCATGCTTTCCTCTACACTTGCTTGAGAAGTTGCAAGTTTCCATGTGTACTCATTAATGGTATTTGGGTCAATGAACCCAATGCCATAGCGTCCAGATTTTTTCATTTCATACATCTTCATCCTGCATATAATACCATAGAAAAGAATATATAGTGAGGATAATTACATGTAATGATTGATCAAAAATTACAGAAAGAAATCACTTATAGACAATAGCAACTGACGATAGATTTGTCGAGTGCGTCTTGATTGTATAACTGAAATAGTTCTGAATACTCAACGCACAGAGCTTTCTCATGGTAGTAATGCTCCGCCTTGACATTCACCATGAGGGACTCTCGATTGGAAATATTGGTAATGTTCATGTACCATTGATGCAATTCATACATTATCGTTGGGAGGTTCTTGACCTTGTATGGCTCGACCAAAGGTTGGCCCCGGACATATTTCCGTTTTATTTCCTCCTCTCTAAGCAGAGACATGAGCTCAATTTCGAGGAGTTGTCCAACAGATATCTTGAGCATTTCAGCCTGCATTATATGCTCCTCCGTTATTACCACATCACCTAGCTGGGGAACATTAACGGTTTGCCCACAATAATATTGAGCGCGCGGCCTCCTCTCATGTGTTGTTGGCACAACAAGCGGGGGGATCGATTGCGCCGCCTGTTCTTCCAGCTGGGGAACAGTTTTCCCGCATTTTTTGCCCATTGCTTGTTGGCTCAAGCTCGAACTCGCTTCCTTCTGTAGTCGTGCTCAATGTGACTTCCTGATTTGGCGCTCATAGTCTGAGTCAATAGCCTTGGGAGCTGGTGCTTTAGCCATACGAATGAAGTGGTCAATCTTTTCCTCAGGAACTTTCTCCCTTGGCGGCGGTGCCGGTTTCGGTGCAAAATGGGCGTCCACTTGGGCCTGCACTATGGCTGTGTTTTGCTCCTCGGTCATGTCGTAAGGCCTCTGAGGAAGAGGAGCGAGGCTTGGACCATATTTATATCGCTTGTCTCCGCCTGTACTTCCTAAACTACCTCGACTCGTACCGCTACGCACCATAGCTGCGGCGCGTCTCTTCTGCGATTGTTGAGACGGCGGAGACGGCTGACGTGGCTGAGTTGGAGCAGGAGAAGTGGCCTGACGATGTGCCGGACTTGAAGCAGGAGGTGTGGCCTGACACGGTGCCGGACTTGAAACCGAAGAAGTGGCCTGACGTTGTGCCGGACTTGAAACTGGAGGAGTCAGCTCACGTGTTCGGGGACTTGGAGGAGGTGGCGTACTTCAAGGAGGAGTCGGCTCACGCGTTCGTGGACTTGGAGGAGCGGGAGTCTACTGACTCGGTGGCGGACTTCGAGGAGGAGTCGGCAGATGACGCAGTGTCGGTTGACTTGGAAAGATGATGCAATCCTTTCTCCATAGGATGATATGATGTATGGTCTCTCCCAGTGTGCGCTCGCCGTCACCTCCAGGAATGTCAAGTGCTAGCATAGAATATGGCTCCACCACTTCATCAACCATGAAACGATCATAGCCCTCTGGAATAAGGATGCAATGGAAGGTTGCTTCGGGGGTAATTGTGAAAGCAACGCCGTCCGCCACCTTCATGGATATGTTCTTCATTATGGAGTGTAGCTCACAATTAGTGTTCTCTATGATGTCATCCACATGGTATGTATCCAGCAGTGTGTCTCCTGGGGCAGAACCAATGCTGCTTCTCGGCATGGATGGGACGGTGCTATCCAATGATGGACGATCATCCGCTTGCCGCTGCCGCTGCTAAGACCCCCCCTTTCCTGGCTAAGTGAGTCGATCTGCTACTGCTACTGCTGGAATTTGAGTGCCAAGTCCACGTGCCTTGCTTCTAGGACTTGAAGGCGTTCTGCGTCCTGCTTCCTCTGCTCCTCCTCCAGCTTCCTCTTCTTCTCCTCCTCCATCTTCTTTCTTGCATGGGACCCGTGTTCTTCCCGGGTGTTCAGGATTTCCCAGGGCACGCGTAAGCTTGTTGTGCTCTCTATTGGGCGTGAACACCCTCCCTTCGAGCTTCTTCTATTGCGTCAAGTATCTTTTGTTCGGCTCCTTTTAGACTTTCCTTCTACAAAACCAGGCATGTCTTCGGGTCCAACGCCCCCCCATGCGCATAGAACCAAGTTCTGCACCTGGGGGGCCAGCTCCTAGTAACCGGAGTGACCCCTGCATCCTCCATCTCTTGCTCATACTTATCCCACTTAGGCATTCCCACCGCGTAGCCACCTGGACCCAGCCTATGGAACTGCGTCTTTTTTGCGGCATTGGCATTGTTTTTTATCGACCGTTCCTTAGATAATTTTGAATCCTTGAATTTCACGAAATCGTCCCAGTGTTCTCTTTGCTTCTCCAGTGTTCCCGTGAATTCCGGAGTCTTCCTTTTTGCAGCGAGGTAGTTGGCCCATACAGTTTTCTTGTGGGTGTTGAATGCAATTGTCATCTTCTTAAGAGCAGCGCCCTTGACTTTAACCACATCTGCTTCAGTGAAATGATCTGGTAGGGTGAAATGTTCCATCAGAGATTCCCAAAGGTCTTTTTTGGCTCTATCGTTGACCCAAGTAACATCTGGACGTATAGTCTTTGGCTCTTTCCATTCTTGAATGGAGATCGGGAGTTTGTGTTCACAAGAACTCTGCACTGACGAGTCCACTTGTTCGCAATGTTCTTAGGCGTGAGGGGTTCGCCACTAGGTTTGGTGGATTCGATGTTGTACTTCACACCATCCTTCAACAATCTGCCCGGGCCTCGCTTTGTCTTCCTGTCTGTAGAAGCAGATTTGCTCGATTCGGAGGGCTGAAAGAAGAAAGATTGATTCGTTAATATATCTTCAATAACAAAAACATGTGATGATCACCATGATGCCTGCTTATATAAATATACCTCGCCGGTAGTCTTTGTTATTTTAAGATTGTCTGTGTCATCATAAACATTGTCTATGTCATCATCATAATCATAGTTCATGACTTCATCAGCTCGGTCGTCGAGATCGAATATCTTTTCATCACCCTCTCCAGTATTGTTCAGATATTGGGAGTCGTCATCTGCTTCATTCAGATCATCTAGCCTGTGAGGGCTGCGTATGATGTCGAACAATTCCTCTTCTCTCTCTCTGCCGGTATTGTCCGCCATAGCTTTTACTTAACTAATACAGAAGAAATATAAAACAATTAAGTATTCAAATTACAATGCATGGATGCAATCGATAAGGAAAAACTGAATCATCGTCCTAATATATATAATCTCGAATACATCATCGTCTTAATATATATAATCTCGAATACGTCGTCTCGAATATTATATATCGAATACATCACTAGCTAGGTACCTAATAAAGATCGAGTACTACAGAAGAATCTAGGCCACTCGCGGTTCCTGGGCGCGGGCGGTGGACACCCAAAGAGAAGGAACCATCATAGGATCATATCTCCGGTCATCTTCCCAAAGAACCTGCCAAGTATTGGAGAACCTGACGTCCATAGCAGCCATGTAGCGATGGACGTGCTCGTCCTCCTCCCTGACACGGTGACGCACCACCTCCGACGGCGCCGACTCCCTCTGCACCGAATGTGGCCCATGCGAATGCCACCAAAGGACATCAGGGTCGACGACGGGACCCGAGGCCGGGTTCCTCACCAAGCGGCGCGCCCCTCCAGGTAGCACCTCCCAGTGCCAGCCCGGCGAAGCCCAGTCCCGGACATGAGTCCTCTGAAACAGGACGTCGTCGCGAACGGGTCGGCGAGGATGCGGGCCGGGCATATCGTCGAGAACAAATACTATATGCCCGCAAAAAGTAACATTTTTAAAATCATTGGATTGTGATAACTAAAATTCTATATATATGCAAATTCTAACAATTTGACATTCTAATTCATCTAATTAACTAAAACTAATTCTAAAATTTCTAATATTTCTGATTATATAACTAACATTTCGATAACATTTCTAATATTTATAACATTTATAACATTTCTATATAACTAACATTTCTATAACTAAAAAACAGAAAAAAAATTATAACATTTCTATATAACTAACATTTCTAATAATATTTCTATAACTACAAAACAGAATAATTTCTAACATTTCTATAACTAAAAAACAGAAAAAAATTCTATAACTAAAATTCTATAATGTGTGTGTGTGTGTGTAGTGTGTGTGGGGGAGGGGACATGGCGGCCGGGGTGAGCTCACCGGCGAGGCAACGACGGGGCGGCGGGACGGGGCGGCGACGACGGGGCGACGGGACGGGGCGGCGACGACGGGGACGGCGGGGGCGGCGACGGCGTCGATCGGGGCAGGCGGCGCGTGTCGTCGACGGAGAGAAGAAACAGAGAGGGAAACTGAATTTTTTGCAAGTGTTGTATATATAGGATGGACCTTTAGTACCGGTTGGAGCCACCAACCGATACTAAAGGTCTGTTTTGGCCAGGCCAAGTGGCGGGAAGCGCCCACCTTTAGTACCAGGTCGTAGCACCAACCGGTACTAAAGACCCCCTCTTTAGTACCGGTTGGAGCCACGACCCGGTACTAAAGGGGGTGCGCTGGCTCCAGGCAGTGCGCAAGTTTAGTCCCACCTCGCTAGCCGAGGAGCTACCGCACTAGTTTATAAGCCCAGTGCGGTAGCTCTCTCGAGCTCCTCTACTAAGCAGGCCTATTGGGCTTACCTGTTCTGTGCTGTCCTGTGGGCCTACTGGGCCTTTGCGTGCCTGCATCCTGGCCCAACAAAAGGTTGGGTTTCTAGTAGAATGCAGGCCGGTTCGGCCCAGTAGGTGGGCTTTTTTATTTTCTTAAGAATATTTTTTGCTTTATTTATTTTTATTTTATTTATTTTTGAGTTATTTTTTGCTGTATTTAAAGTTTCTTTGTGAATATTTTTGCTTTAGGTACAAAAAATTACAAACTTTCTGTTAGTGCCGGTAGTTTTCAAATTTGAATAGTTTAAATTTTGAATTATTTGAAATTTGTGTGAATCACTAGTTTGTGAATAACTTAACTTTGAAAAAAGATTTTTCAGTGATTTTTTTTTCTTATGTTTAATATTAGTGTGTTTTATCATTATATTAAATTTGGTAATGCTTAGGTTATTTAAAAAATGAAATGCCTTTGTAACAGATGAGTTTTCGTCTGAAACCCTGATACTTCGAAAGAGATTGTCCATTTTGTACACGAAGTGCATCCAGTTTCATATGCCAAAACACATGTCTTTCACATAAAATCAGTAAATGCATGAAAGAATTTGTTTGCACATAAAATTTCTCCGCGTTTTAAATGCCAAAACACATAACTACCCTAACTATTACAGACATTCCCTCCTGGGTGTGAAACACAGAAGAAAGTGATGATAGTGAAGCCGATCACATCCCACTTTGGGTGTGAAACTTTTTCTTCGCGTGTGTCCCTTTGCGCCGTAGCCATGGAAAATCTTCATCATTTAACTGGATGCTCGGGTCAATATTCACTGTGAATGGAGCAATTTCATCAAATTTTTCATAATCTTCTGACATGTCTGTCTTGTCATCCACTCCCACGATGTTTCTTTTCCCTGAAAGAACTATGTGGCGCTTTGGCTCGTCATATGATCCATTCGCTTCCTTATCTTTTCTTTTTCTCGGCCTGGTAGACATGTCTTTCACATAAAAAACCTGCGCCACATCATTGGCTAGGACGAATGGTTTGTCTGCATACGCAATATTGTTGAGATCCAATGTTGTCATTTCGTACTGCGGGTCTTCCGTTACCCCGTCTCGTGTCATATTGACCCATTTGCACCGAAACAAAGGGACCTTCAAACCACCTCCATAGTTAAGTTCCCATATGTCCTCTATGTAACCATAATATGTTTTCTTTCCCGTGTTGGTTGTTGCATCAAAGAGGACACCACTGTTTTGGTTGGTGCTCTTCTTATCTTGGGCGATCGTGTAAAATGTATTCCCATTTATCTGGTACCCTTTGAAAGTCATTATATTCAAAGATGGTAACTGGGACAGCGAGTACAGGTCATTTTCAATATCGCCATCATTCATGGCACGTTTCTGCAACCAACCGGCGAAAGTCCTCGTTTGTTCACGTGTAATCCAGTCGTCAGACTTCTCGAGGTGTTTGGAGTGTAGAAAATTCTTGTGTTCCTCCATATACGGAGCCACCAAGGCGGAATTCTGTAGAACTGTGTAGTGTGCTTCAGTGAGAGAATGCCCGTCCATACATATTATTTGATGCCCTCCTAGCATGCCTTTTCCATCCAGTCCGCCCTTATGTCGCGATTCAGGAACACCAATCGGCTTAAGGTCAGGAATAAAGTCAATTCAAAACTCAATGACCTCATCATTTTCATGGCCCTTCGAGATGCTTCCTTCTGCCTAGCACGGTTATGAACATATTTCTTAAAGACTCCCATGAACCGCTCAAAGGGGAACATATTGTGTAGAAATACAGGACCCAAAATGTTAATCTCTTTGCAAAGGTGAACTAGGACGTGCGTCATGATGTTGAAGAAGGATGGTGGGAACACCAACTCGAAACTGACAAGACATTGCACCAAATCATTCTGTAACCTTGGTATGATTTCTGAATCGATTACCTTCTGAGAGATTGCATTGAGGAATGCACATAGCTTCACAATGGCTAATCGAACGTTTTCCGGTAGAAGCCCCCTCAATGCAACCGGAAGGAGTTGCGTCATAATCACGTGGCAGTCATGAGACTTTAGGTTCTGGAACTTTTTCTCTGCCATATTTATTATTCCCTTTATATTCGATGAGAAGCCAGACGGTAACTTCATGCTGAGCAGGCATTCAAAGAAGATTTCCTTCTCTTCTTTGGTAAGAGCATAACTGGCCTGACCCTGATGTATGTTGTCTTTTTCGTGCATACGTTGCTGGTCCTCCCGTGCCTCTGGTGTATCTTTTGTCTTCCCATACACGCCCAAAAAGCCAAGCAGGGTCACGCAAAGATTCTTCGTCACGTGCATCACATCGATTGCGGAGCAGACCTCTAGGTCTTTCCAATATGGCAGGTCCCAAAATGTAGATTTCTTGTTCCACATGGGTGCGCGTCCGTCAGCATCCTTCGGAACAGGTTGTCCGCCAGGACCCTTTCCAAAGATTACCTTCAAATCCTTGACCATATCATGTACATCAGCACCAGTACGGTGGCGGGGCTTCATCCGGTGATCTGCCTCACCTTTGAAATGCTTGCCTTTCTTTCTTACGGGATGCCTGCTCGGAAGAAATCGATGATGTCCCAGGTACACATTCTTCCTACAACTATCAAAATATATACTGTCGGTATCATCCAAACAGTGCATGCATCCGCGGTATCCCTTGTTTGTCTGTCTTGAAAGGTTACTGAGAGCAGGCCAATCATTGATGGTCACGAACAACAATGCCTTTAGGTCAAATTCTTCATGTCCGTGCTCATCCCACGCATGTACACCTGTTCCATTCCACAATTGTAATAGTTCTTCAACTAATGGCCTTAGGTACACATCAATGTCGTTGCCGGGTTGCTTAGGGCCTTGGATGAGCATTGGCATCATAATGAACTTCCGCTTCATGCACAACCAAGGAGGAAGGTTATATAAACATAGAGTCACAGGCCAGGTGCTATGGTTGCTGCTCTGCTCCCCAAAAGGATTAATGTCATCTGCGCTTAGACCAAACCATACGTTCCTTGGGTCACCTGCAAACTCCTTCCTGTACATTCTCTCGATTTTTCTCCACTGCGAACCGTCAGCGGGTACTCTCAACTTTCCGTCTTTCTTACGGTCTTCTCCATGCCACCGCATAGCCTTTGCATGCTCTTTGTTTTGGAACAAACGTTTCAACCGTGTTATTATAGGAGCATACCACATCATCTTGGCAGGAATCTTCTTCCTGGGGCGCTCACCCTCGACATCACCAGGGTCATCGCGACTGATCTTATAACGCAATGCACCACATACCGGGAAAGCATTCAAATCCTCGTACTCACCGCGTTAGAGGATGCAGTCATTAGGGCATGCATGTATCTTCTGCACCTCTAACCCTAGAGGGCAGACATCCTTCTTTGCTTCATACGTACTCTCGGGCAATTCGTTGTCCTTTGGAAGCATATTCTTTATCATTACCAGCAACTTTCCAAATCCCTTGTCAGATACACCATTCTCTGTCTTCCATTGCAGCAATTCCAGTGTGGTGCCCAACTTTTTTTTGTCAGCTTCGCAATTCGGGTACAACAATTTCTTGTGATCCTCTAACATGCGCTGCAACTTCTTCTTCTCAAAATCACTTGCGTGGTTTCTCTTTGCATCGGCAATGGCCCGACCTAGATCATCAGCGGGCTCATCTGATGCCTCTTCTTCAGCTTCTTCCTGCATTGCCGGCTCAGCTTCTTCCCCCATTGTTGTATCATCGTATTCAGGAAACCCATGGCCAGGATAGCCGTCGTCGTACTCTTCTTCTTCATTGTCTTCCATCATAACCCCTATTTCTCCGTGCTTGGTCCAAACATTATAGTGGGGCATGAAACCGGACTCAAATAGGTGGACGTGAATGATTCTTGGCGTAGAGTAATTGTGACCATTCTTACAGCCAGCACATGGACAAGGCATAAAACCATCCACCCGCTTGTTTGCCTCAGTGGCAAGCAGAAAAGTACGCACGCCATTAATGAACTCGGGAAAGCATCGGTCATCATACATCCATTGTCGGCTCATCTTCATTACACAACACCAAATAGTCCAAATTAATACAATTTCATGCATAAAGTTCATACATAAAGTTCATATACAACACTTAATTAAATGCAACATACAAAATAACTCTTTAGCTAAAGAATTTAAATGCAACAACAAATGCGATCAAGATCGCAACTAAGGTATCAATTGATCCAACAGCATAATGATACCAAGCCACACTATCAATGGCATATTTTCTAATCTTTCTAATCTTCAACCTCATTTTCTCCATCTTGATCTTGTGATCATCGATGACATCGGCAACATGCAACTCCAATTCCATCTTCTCCCCCTCAATTCTTTTCAATTTTTCTTTCAAATACTCATTTTCTCTTTCAACTAAATTTAACCTCTTGACAATAGGGTCGGTTGGAATTTCCTGTTCACATACCTCCTAGATAAAAATATCTATGTCAACTTGATGGGCATAATTTGTCATAAACACGAAATGCAACAACTAGTTTTAAAAGAGAATATACCACATCCGAATCATAACAAGGACGAGGGCCGACGGGGACGGATATCAAAACCATGGCACTATGTATAACAAACAACATACGGGTAAGATAATTATACGAGTAACTATATATCTAAATCACACAAACATCAATTTGGTAATGTAAAACATTCATGAACAAGAGCCTCACCACAAGGTGGTACCGGCGACGGGATGGTGCGGGTGATCGACGGTGGTTACGACGGAGATTTAGAAGGAACTAAGTAAACCACACCTACATATGCAAACTAAGTGTTATTTTTTACCTCAAATTGCATATTAATCAAATACTAGCACATATAATTCCTCCCAAATTACTAAACTCACAAATTAATCACTATACAAAGCATTGCAAGAGCTAATCTAGCAATGAGAGATGAAAGGACAAAGTTGCTAACCTTTGTGATCATTTGAATGGATGGGGGCCTTCAAATCTTGACAAATTTTGGGCAAAATTTATGATGAGCTCGAGGAAGAGAGGGGAAGAACAAAGGAAGTGAGGGGAAAGGGGAAGAACAGAGCGAGCTCGGGTGGACGAAGGGTTTATGTACGATAACCTTTAGTACCGGTTCGGGTGCTGGAGGGGCCCCAGCCTGACAACATTCTGCCACCACTCTCTTTAGTACCGGTTCGTGGCACGAACCGGTGCTAAAGGTTCGCCATGAACCGGTACTAATGAGAGCGACCGGTTAGCCGTTAGAACCGGCACTAATGGACACATTAGTGTCGGCTCAAAATCGAACCGGCACTAATCTGTCTCAGATTTGCCCCTTTTTCTACTAATGACACAACCAACTTCAACGCGCACGCCGCACGCACACACGCACAAAAACGTCGGCAAATAGAAAAGTCATGTAAGACCAAAGCTATGTGTAGCGGTGAAAAGAAAACCTCAAAGCGATCAGATCAACGACGACAAACTACAACAACGATCATATCCGCACCCATCATCTGATGACAACACACAAAACAGCAAGTTTCTTCGACAACAACGTCTTCATAAAGGGAGTGACGCTCAATCACCACTGTCACTAGATCCAACTATTCAAGGTCAGAATCTAGATTTTCACCCTGAAGAACCACTCCGAGTGCATCCGAGCAATGTCTTTAACAAGGTAACGACGTAAAAGCATCGTCATTGCGAGGTATAACCAACGTAGTTAAGACCTAGGCTTTCACCCTAGAGCTTGAGACCGGGTGCTCGAGTAGCATCACCATCGACGTCACTTATGTTTTGTCCAACGATTTTCCGTAATCCGGCAGCTATGCGCTGTGTGGACCGCCGTCATTGCGCAAACATTCATTTGCGTCAAGTCATCGTCCATAGTTTGTATCACCCGCTGAAGTCAACCATCAGATTTGGAAGGAGGAACCCTTACAAACACCTTTCGGTGGCCACCTGATGGAGCTTCGTCGAGGATGGAGCCTGGATGTTAGGGTGTCCAAAGCCGGGAAGTGACACTCCTAAAGTGCGGCACGACCATGTGCCAGATCAGCATCGCCTCCAGGCAGAACCACCCCGCCGGGAAGCCTCCACGCCACACTTGAGGGGAGCAGGGCCGTCATCCAACAAGGTGAGAAAGCACGAGGTGTTGCCGCCAACCCCGATCGAAGACTCCAGATTTGCGCCGGCCATGGCAGCAAGACTCCGGGCGAGGTAAGGAACCGCGCATCCAGCCCGATCCGGCTGCTGCAGACAACCCTCGCGTCTATGTCGCATAATGGCCACCGCTAAGGCCGGTCGGTGGGGGTAGGCCGTTGTCGCAACTCCTCGCGTCGATGTGCACTCCCGCACGCGTCTCTACATGATCTAGAGGAGCAGGCCCCGCCGCCACCTCGCTCACCGGCAGCAGCAACAAGGAGGAGGAGTGGCGGACGATGGGAGACCGGCGTTACAGCTGGGGACACGAGCGACACGGAAGCTATACACGAGCGACACGGAAGCTATGTCCTTTCTGTTCTGGAAGAGCGGCCGAGATCGAGTTTCTAATCCGACATATGTGAGTGTTTGTACTCTGTTCAAAACTAATACAATCCTGATCAGCGGATCGACATCAAAGGTAGTTGCAGCTAGCATCAACATTTCAACCTTTAAATTTTAACAAGATTACCTTTACAATGAAGGTGACAACCCCTCTCGCCGTCAGTTTATTTGTAACCGGGCCCGTCTGTATATCTCATTCTATATGCCCTTTGCTTCCTGTACGTGTCAATATCTTTGGTTGGAGTTGACGACCTATCCAACTTTCTACGAGTCTTGAGACAAAACCTTTTGCGCAAATATCAACTACGCTCTCACTGCGGTTGAATCACTCATTAGATATAGGCTTGCCATTGCCGCTCCTTCATCCCAGCACTCTCACGCTCCCATCCCCGTCACTACCGTGCCAAGGTAATATACTGAGTACATGACCACGAATTATAAGTCCTGAAGCACGCATGGCCATAAAATTGGCATTACAGCTGACCTAAAACAAAAGGGCCCAATAAACATCAGTATACATACAGATCAAGCAAGTTTTGCACAATACAGTACCACACTAGTACCTAGTACAAATGATGAAATGAGTACATAATTCTTCAGCTGTATGCTCGTACCAAACCCCAGACCTTTTTTGTCCTCTTTTCCTTTCTTTTTCACTAAGTTGGCTGCTCTTCCAAGTGACCAATAGCAGCCACACAGAAATACCTGCAGCTGGTAAAAATACCTAGCTGGCTCTGCATCGTATACCTACCTAGCTAGCATGCTCAGAGCTGTCGCGTGGGACCACCGTATTCGCAGATCTGCGCTACCTGTACAAATACATGCCGAGCTCCAGAAACGTACACCAGAAATCAGAGCCCACATGAACGGTCAGTATCCCTACGCCCTCTTGTCTCCTGTGCCTTTAGGTGGTATCGGTCACCGACATGCGGGCCCTAACGGCCATGGAGCCCGTGGAGCTACCGCGCGGTGGGGCCGGAGAAAGATCTGTAAATATCTGCGCACACGCGCTTACGCAGCCTTTGTCCCTTTTCTTCTCGCTTTTTCCTCTTCCCTTTTTCACAGTTGTGCATGGCACAGGGTATTCATACCGTATACTGCTACTGCATGTGTATATGTACCGTATTGGGAGTGGCACTGGCATGCAGCAGTAGTAGTTGGTGGCGTAGAGGCAGCCAGCCTGAGCCTGGCACTGCCATGATGGGGTAACACCGAGCAGGTGGGTGCAGGTGGGGCCCCACGAGGATTGGCGCGGCCGCAACGGCCCCTTCCCATTGGCCGCATGGCCCCCACCACGACCAACCGGGCGGCGCCACGTAGGACGGAGGAAAGGCTTTGAGGCCATGCCATGTAGGCTCTGCAGCCGCTAATGATTTGTGTGGCGGCCCGGCCATGCGTAATTAGTCCCTGATAATTACCTCGGGTTCGTAGCTTACCATGGCTTTCAAGTAGCATCATCGAGCTTAACCACCACCTCCACATCGTTGGAGATCAGCAGAGCACCGAATAACGTAGCGATTGAGACCTCCTCTTTTTTACCGTGACACCGACACCGCTAATGATCTACGCCCGGCTCCTATAGCTAGCCCGTAGTAAATTATGAGCGGCGGTTGTTGCGTCGCGTGGGCATCCTTGCGGCGGTGCCTGCCACCGCCCCCCTTTCCTTCTCACCTGGCCAAAGTTACCGCTGCAGCACTCGATGAGAGGAAGAAAGATGGGAAAAAAAGTTACACCTCGCTCAATGGCCTTCTCATAATTCTGCATGCAAGTGGATAAATGTCGGGCCCCACGTATCCAGGACGGGAAAGAAACCTTGCATGCCATGCCATGGTGGAAAGATGGATCGGTCGTGTCCAGGCATGCATGCATCGATGTGCAGTGCATGCGCAGAATCGATTTGATTTGATTGATGGGGCAAGCTAGTGTTTGGATCGGCCATGATGCCAACCGATCACTACTGTGGTGGCGGAGCTGGGCAAGATTGACAGCTTAATTGCGACTGCACATATGAGAACTCGGAGTTGGCCACTTTTGGCCGGCTGCCCGCCGCACGCTTTGCATGCTCTCTCTGCGCAACCAAATTTTGCACCCGCGCGCGGTAAGTCGACGGTGGATCGGCGCCGGCGCACGCGAGTGGAGCCGCAAATGCTACGTACATATGCATATGTCAAAGGCCAAGCTCCAAATCACAGGTCAAAAGGATCAAGGGGCATGATTATATTTAGGCACCCATGCATATGCATCCTTGTGCTTGGATTTGGCCGCTACTTGTACACTTGCCCGTCGATAAACGTGCACCCATGCATGCCCGTGCCAGGCCGCCCGGCGCGCGCGCGCGCCGCCGTGCACGATGACTCTGTGGTGCACGCGTGCGTGTGATGGAGAAGCCGATCCTTCACTTTGCTTCAATTCCCCACCACACCAGAGATCAGAGTGTTAGACTGACTGAATATACAAAGACCGACGCAACCGAGCTGGCTAGCGTCCAACCAAATGCATCCGAGAAGAGATCGACACGAGATCGGCCGGCCGGTCGCCGTCGAAGCGAGGCGTTTGGAGGTTGATGTTATCCGCGCGCTGGACCGGTCGATGCATTCGTTGGTTGATTTATTATTATTATGCGTGCGCACTGAATGCGAAAAGTTCTTCGCAACGGCGCTCATCCGGGGAGGCACATCGACATCGTACGGTTCATCCAGCAGGCCTACGTGTCGACGGCTCTAAACATGCGACGCTAGGTCTCCCGAATAGTCGCCATACAAACCTTTGTTTGTGTACAACGCGACTATGCGAGATTGCGAGTACAGTACATTCTTATTGAGTAAACCGCTTCTATTGATGCATTCTCACCGGCGAGCTTGCTGCTTATCCAAGCATTAGGGTTGATCTGGTGGCCTGCGCTAGAGAGCCAAACAGCAGCTGCATGCGCACGTGAGACATATGAGAGGCCGCCGGCTTACGTCAATGTTCTCAAGAGATCGGAACGCGCGCGCATGTGCAAAAATCGATCTTTACAACCATCCACATATGTTGTTCGATCCTAGCTTTCACATTTGCGTGCAAACAAAGCGCGTGCATTGTCGCCCTGTGGACCACACAACTAAGCACGCACGCGCGCCAACAAATATATTCGTCAAGTAGCTAGGGTTTTACTACCATATATCGAACTGGCCACATAAGTAGCACTTGATTTTGGATGTTAGCATGCTAGCTCGGGAGCATTGCCGACGATTCATGTAAATGAATTTACGCTAAAAAAAATTCTTTCGGAAAATACAGGGGTATGTATGCATGCATGCATGATGTAAATCGGGTCCAATCACCGTGGGTCAATCATAAATCACGGTGTATACGGTTGTGTTAGAATTTACGTGATTAGATCACTGCACAAAATAGACAGAAGAGACCATATATGTTAAAGAGGTTCATCAAACATCGATTACGTTCAAGGCATAACTACGGACGCTCCTGCCATAGTACAGATCGCCAAGACTTGTCTGGGGACCCCTGCAACGCCGGAACGTCCCTTTCGTGATCTTGTGTCTAGCTTACCAGCTTCGGGTACTCTACTTTCGCTACCCGTGACGACATTATGTAATAAATCTGGGTTCGACTCATACACCGAGTCTAAGAGCAT
>NC_041391.1:477991491-478048704 GCF_002162155.2 Triticum dicoccoides | reverse complement strand
CCTAGGGGCAAGCTTTTAAATAGCGGATAGCGGACTCGTTGCAGATTAGGGTCCATGTAGCGGAATGCGGATAGCGGGCGATATTGCGGGCGCTATGTCCACATAGCCAATTTTAAAAAACACTCATAATTTTGAGATTGTTGTGTATATTTCAAGGCCATTAACAAAAAATATGACACTTAATTTGAGAAATCATCATTTATATAAGAATATAAACTATAATTGAACAATATTTGGTCGTGCAGCCATGCAAGCAAGACACATTTACCAAAATAGATTGCACAACAGAACAACAATGACTTATATAGCGGGCGATATTGCGGATAGCGGA
Source organism: Triticum dicoccoides (assembly GCF_002162155.2). NCBI lineage: Eukaryota > Viridiplantae > Streptophyta > Magnoliopsida > Poales > Poaceae > Triticum > Triticum dicoccoides. The sequence continues at coordinate 478,048,373 of NC_041391.1, read as the reverse complement.
TGATATAGCGGTCTAACAAGTGATATTGCGCCCGCATCATGACAACACGCTATTTTTTAACGCAACATTAAACTAATAGCGGCAAGGTGACGCTACCACTATTGCGGCCGTAATAGCGGAGGTAGCGGACGCTATTTAAAAGCTTGCCTAGGGGCTAGAAAAAGCGCCGCTTGAGGGCGAATCGGCAATATTTTCAGCGTAGCGGCGGCTTTTTAAGTTTTTTTTAAAACATAATTGGGCAAATTTTGGCAAACACGGCATACATTCGGCGATATTTAGGCGGTCCACAGATTTTTTACATATAGAAACATAATAATAAGTCTACTAAAAAGAAGAAGAAAAAGGCCGCGCCTATGGGCCAAAGAATTCGCAGAACATGCCGAAGTCGCCGCCGTCGTTGTCCTTCTTCTTCTCCTTCTCACGGACGTCCCTGGTCGACCCCTGCCCCGGGTCCCCCTGGCGGATTGGTTTGGCTGACGGCGGCACCTCGTCGTCGCTGTCGTCGAGAACGACGATGCCTTCCTCGTCGCGGCCACGGCGCGGAGCGGTGATCTCCTCCAGGGCGCGGCGCTGGCGCTCCATCTCCATCCGCGCCCGGTCCTCCCACGGCCACTTCATGGCGGCCTCGTCATCAAAGGCGGCCTCGTCGTTGTGCTCGTGCTTCACGGGGCCGAGCCCCGGTTCCTTTCTTCGGCCTGACGAGGAGGGAGGAACCACCGCCGCCGCCCGAGGAATCGTCGCCGCCCTCGTTGATGACGACGCCGCGGTTGCGCCTTCCGAATGGCGTTTCCACGGGCTCGGCCTTGACGCTTAAGAGCGTCGGCGACCCGGAGGAGTGGGAGGAGGAGGAAGAGAAGGACCCGTCCAGTATCCTCCTTGGCATCCATGGACCGCAACTCCGGCGGGGGACCGGGGCGGCCGGGTACGTCAACGGCGGATCGTTGCCGCCCTCGAGGTACTCGAGGACGGCGTGTAGCATGCGGACGAGGGCGGCCACCACAGGCGGCGGCCGTCGCTGCTGTTGCGCCCCCTCACCAGTGGCGCGTTGTTGGTGGAGGCCAGCCGCTCCGCCTGCCGGCGCTCAAAGTACGCCGCCCACGCCTCGTGGTTGCCGGCGCCGTACTCTGGGAGGGCTCGCTCCTCATTCGACAGAGATGCCAGCACACGGTCGATCTCGTCCTGGAAGTAGTGGGGGTGCTCGACGTCGGGCGAGGGGATGGGGACACCCCCTGCGCTGAGCCTCCACCACCCCGGCGCGCACACGTTGGGAGGCGCTGGGTAGTTCGCTTGGTGGAGGATATGGGCTTCCCACTCATGAAGAGAGCGGCGGCTGAAGCAATTGGCCACCGCCCCGTCGCCGGGGAACCTTTCGCCCATCGTCTGTTCGTCGGAGAAGGGGGGGAGAAAGTTCGGCGGCGGCAGCTGCGCGTGCACGGGGAGAGAGGAGGGCTGCGGGGCGGGGTGCGTTCACTGGCAATGCAGGGGCGGCTTATATAGCGCCCGGGGAGGGGGGGGGTGTCGTGTGTATGCGTGGTGGGAGGGGGCGCGTCGCCTCACCGCGTCGCCCGTGAGGATCAATGGAAAGCTGACCGGCGGCAACCTTGGCATTGATTCCGCGAGAGAAACCGAGACGATGAGGACGACGATGCGCAGGGTCGCTGACTCGGCGGGCCCGTCATTCTTTCGCGCCCAAAAATGATTGCCCGACGCCCCCGGGCACCCCCCAGCGCGCCGCGTTCGGCCTGGGTCCGCCGACGCCAGTTTCGGCCCTAACCGGCAAAATTTGGGCTCCTGGAGGCGCAACAGGGCCGATTTTTTGGGCGCCGGCGCTAAAAAATGATCTTGGGGGGCCTGTTGGGGGCGCGGCTGGAGATGCTCTAACGGTAGCCCTATATGCATATTCAACACTTGAGCCGTATGCATCTTTGTGATGCAGAGGCTGGGGTAAAACCCCTTTTCGAAGAAAAAAAATGCATATTCAACACTAATTTCAACAGCCGTATATATAGTTAATTGGAAGAGTATAGCAATATATTGTTTCAAAAGAAAAGAGTGTATCGTCATGCTTTGTAAAGCACCCCAATTTTGGCAAACTTAAGCACATGACTACATGAGTACTAGCTTCTGGTGTATGCATAGAAATATACAGTATACACTATCGATCGGATTGGTAGGGTTGGAATCTTCCGAAACTTGTTCGCCCATCCGGAAAAGGAATGCACACTTACAGTGGCATGTGGAGTCCAGGGTTCAGCCAGCCAGCACCAGTAGACACTAGTTCAGTGCTGGGGAAGCTAAGAGGTAAAGGTAGCTAATGATCAGGTCTAGCCCACGCCGGACCACCGGCCGCCACGGCCTGACTGTTCCTGCCGGCATCGGCATCCGACGCAATCTTCTTGTTGCTTGTTGATTTTTGTGTGGTGGTACCAAGTTCAGTGTCGTACCTAGGAATACGGTCTGTATGACTAGGTGTATATACAGATACTAATGAAGCTTGCTAAACCATGGGGAAGATTGATCAGTACATGCATGCAGCTTTTTTTTTTTAGAGAAAAGGCCAAGGCCCGACTTTATAGATAAAGCCACATGGCAGCGTCACGAATACCCAATGCTCACACGAACACAGAGCCACAGAGAAAGGTAAATAGACCCAAAGTAGTAGCGATACAGGCAGCTGCCAAACACGGCACGCAGGCCGGGAAGAGAAGAAGACCTAATCCCGCAAACTACAGCACCAAAATTATACACCATGATTCGTCCCGGAGATCTGAGAGGCTGAAGCCCGAATTTTGGCGATGAGCAGGTCCAGGGCGTCCCGATCTGGCTCCTTAGTCAATGATCTACACTACTGCAAGAATATACATGATTTGAAAAGAACATCAGCAGGCTTAGATGGGAAGGTAAGCTCAATAGTAAATTTGTTTCTAATGGTCCATAGTGCCCAACATAAGGCTTCCAAGCCAACCCAGAATACCCTCCTGGTGACCCCTACCAGAGATTTGGCTAGGGTTCTAATATCTGAGAAAGAGGAGGGATTCCAGGAGACCCGAAGCCAGGATCTGACGCAAGCCCAAACTAATTTGGCGAGAACACAGTTGAAAAAGATGTGATTAGAGTTTTCCAAAGCCCCACACAAGTTACAGAATTCCGAGCCCGGCCCGTTGCGTTTTTTGATCTGATCAGCAGAAGGGAGGCGACCATGGAAGGCTTGCCAGAGGAAAATCTTAATCTTAGGAGGGACCTTAGATTTCCAAACACAAGAGAATCTAGCCGAAGTAGTACCACCGATCAGTCTAGAGTACAACGATTTGACCGAGAATATACCAGAGGCCGTAAGCGGCCAAACCACCGAGTCGGCCTCCTCCGAGAGCACAGGGAAGAGGGCAGAAAGACTTTGCCATTCTTCCAACTCTTCAGGAGACAGGGCCCGACGAAAAGCCAAGTCCCAATTATTAGCAGCCACCTCCGCGATGGAGATTTGCGGATTGGGGCAATAAGAGAACAGAACCGGAAAGCTAACAGCCAGGGGAGCATCCCCAGACCACCAATCTAACCAAAAACGAACAGCGGACCCATTACCCACACAAAACTTAACGTGCTCCAGAAAAATCGGCCGAACTTTAACAAGGGCTTTCCAAAACTGCGAACCGCGCCGCGCGGGGGCAAACATAGGGTTGGAGTTAGGATAATATTTAGCCTTAAGAATCGAAGACCACAGCACATCGGCCCCAACCGTCATAATTTTCCACCACCACTTAACGAGTAGACAAATATTCATCACCCGGGTATTAATAATGCCTAACCCCCCAAGATTTTTAGGCTTGCACATAAACTGCCACTTGACCAACCTATACTTTCTTTTGTTATCAGCAGAATTCCAATAAAAGCCACCCCTATGTTTGTCGAAGCCAGCATGCACTCCATCCGTGAGACGATAAAAACCCATAAGGAACACCGGGAGAGAGGATAAGCAAGAGTTGATTAGAGCCACTTTGCCAGCATTGGTATTATACCTACCCCTCCAAGGAAGCACCCTATTCCCCACTTTAGCAACCACCGGAGCGAAGTCTTTCGCGTGAAGCAGACCAGGAGAGATAGGCAGACCTAAATATTTGAAAGGAAAGGAACCTAAGGAGCAGTTGAGGAGTCTGGCCACCCGCAAGGCCTCCGCCCGGTCAACCCCCGTCACCATAACCTCACTCTTGGCGAAATTGATCTTAAGACCAGAAACAACTTCGAAACACAACAGAATAAATTTCAGATTGGCAATACAGGCATTGTCCAACTCTACCAGGATGATTGTATCATCCGCATATTGTAGATGAGAGACCCCTTCCGGAAGTAGGTGAGAAACCACAGGGATAATATGACCACATCGAGCCGCTTTGGAGAGCATACAGGAGAAGGCGTCAGCCACAAAGTTGAAAAGAACAGGGGAGGCCGGATCCCCTTGGCGGAGGCCCCTCCCATTCGCAAAGAAGTTGCTAATAGCACCATTTACGGCAACTGCAGTGTGGCCACCCGAGACCAACTGCATGATACGGTGAACATAAGCACCGTCGAACCCTTTGGCAAGAAGAATCTGCCTGAGAAAAGGCCAGCTAACCGAGTCATACGCTTTTTCGAAGTCTAGCTTGAGGATAATGGCTTTGGATTTCCGCACATGAAGGTCATGAACAATCTCATGAAGGGAGAGAATACCATCTAAAATAAAACGCCCTTTGATAAAAGCAGACTGGAAGGGACTAATAACTCTGTGAGCTACCGGAGACAACCGGTTCGCAAAGCCTTTGGAAGGGAACTTGGCAAAGTTGTTAATCAACGCTATAGGGCGGAATTGGGAAATGACATCAGCACCCTTTACCTTAGGGATCAGGGATATAACAGCATAGTTCAGGCGAGAGATGTCGACAGTACCAAGACAAAAACCCTGAATAACGTTACACACCAACTGTTTCAACTGGGGCCAAAATTTCCGAAAGAAAGGGATGGAGAAGCCATCAGGCCCGGAAGCAGCATTAAGATTGGCAGAATTAACCACATCCCAGATTTCCTGATCGGAGAGCGGAATCATCAAGGATGCATTCTCCTCAGGAGAAATTTTAAGACCAGAACTCCAGAGGTGGGGGGAGATGGACAGGCCTGATGGAGGTTTAGCTCTTAGCAGAGACGAAAAGAAGTCCACAACGTGAGCCATAATCACGGATTGATCAGAAGAGCGCATACCATTAATCAACAGGCTATTAATCTCGCAACGCCTACGCCTACCGTTTGCGATCGCAAAGAAGTAAGCAGTAGGAGCGTCCCCTTTGAGAGTCCAATTAAGGGTGCCCCTCTGGCGCCAATAGATCTCAGCCTGATGGTGCAGCTGCAGAAGAGCAGCCTCCAGATTATAGCGAACAGCCCAACCATCCTCAGAGAGCCCAATAGAGTTAGCAGTACGGTCCAGCTCCAGGATCTGATATTCAAGGAAGGCTTTGGTGCGGCGATCCTCCGCCGCACGATTACGCGACCAGCCTCTAAGAAATTTTCGTAAGGCATAAGCACATGACTGCCAATCATCCAGAGGGCCAAAAGAGCGGGAGTTGTGAGAAAGGGATTGGGAGATCTTCGCCGCAACCATGTCAACAAAGCCCTCAACAGACAGCCAAGAAGCATCAAACTGAAATCTAGCCGGAGGTCTATTGCGAATGGAACCATCATCAAGAATCAAGGGGGTGTGGTCTGACCCTACGATGCACTTAGCGAAAAGAGAGGACCTAGGAAACAAGGCATCCCAACTGGGACACAGGAAGACATGATCAAGCACGGATCTGATAGGGTTCACCTGATGATTAGAGCAAGTAAAGCGGGCTCCCCCCCCGAGGAAGCTCCCGAATAGCGTTGGCACTAATAAAGTCGTTAAAAGCATTGGCTAAAGACTAGGAAAAATTATCATTATTCTTGTCAAGAGGGCATCATAGAAGATTAAAGTCTCCCCCAATAACCATCGGAAGAGTACATGACTCAATCTTGATCGAAAGTTCATCAAGGAAAAGATGCGAAAAGGAGTGATCCGCGGGCCCATAAACAACTATAAATTCACAGAGGGTATTCATAGATCTGTGCGAGAGAACCACACTAGCCCAATAAAACCCATGATCAAAAGCAACAAAGTCAAAAATGTCCTTATTAGAACCGATCAGAATCCCTCCAGAGTGGCCCGAAGCCGGTACAGATTGCCAATGAAATCTATCCATACCCACGATAGCAGAAAGCTCACTGGGGGAAAAGGAATCCTTAAATGTTTCAACCAGCCCCACAAAGTCAATAGAATTAGAACGGACCAAATCTTTCAGTTGGTCACGGCGCCCCCTAGCACCGAACCCTCTAATATTCCAGAATAAGGCCCTCATTTATACGAAAGGTTCTTGATACGGAGGCTCGACCTGCTGGGGGCCACACAGGGTTTAGATCGTTTATTAGTGCCCCTCTTAGCAAGGCAGGATGAGGGATGGCCACTACCAGCACCCGAAGCCTCCCCCACACCACAACCAACATCTGCGACCCGCGAGGCAACGGCCTCTTTGGCTTTCGCAATGGCCGCTTGGGCCAATTCATTAGCTCGAATAATAGCAAGAAGCGAACTGGGAGAGCCAACAGAAGTGTCAACCACCAAACCCACGTCCGACATAATATTTAAAAGATGATCATCAGACATCGAAGGTAAAACCACCCGAACCGGAGAAACAGCGACAGATGGGGATGGGGAGGTACCTGGGGGAGGGAGGTCCTTCGCCGCTGCCCGCTTCTCCGCCCTTTCCAGAATAGAGCCACTAGAATGGGACACCCGCCTACCTTTGCGGGTCGTGGACACCGGGGAGCGGATAGCAGGCGACCGCGCAGCAGGAGAGCCAGCGTGGGGGCCCGAGCGGGACATGGAGCCCAGATCATGATCAAGACGCCGGCAGATCCCCGTCATGGATTGCTTTGAGCCCGAAGAGGTCCGGCTCTTAGCCGAGTACTTGCGAACTGAGGATTTCTTCTTCGAGGGGTGTTGGGATTCCACCATGTCTCGAGCAGGAGAGCCAGGGAGATCTTCAATACCCGAACGAGTGGGGGAGATAGGGCGGGCCGGAAGGTTGGAGCATGCAGCAGACACAGGAGTAGCCGAGCAGGGCGGAGCCTTAGGCAGATCAGCAGCAGCAGAGGGGGCCATCTGGGCATTAGGGGGAATCACTACATCTTCACGAGGAGCATCACCAACAGGCGCTTGAGAGTGAAATAGCTCACGTTCTGAGTCTGCCAAGTCGTCCCATTCAGATTGAGTGAAGCGGAGACTAGACCCAAAACTTTGATTGGGGCCACCAAAAGAACCATCCCCATCCTTGTCATGTTTATTCGAAGGATTAGCAGGAGTAGGGGGGGAGGTGGAGCATGGAAAGCCGCCGCCGCCCCCTCCACCCGCACCCGCAACCTGATGCCATTGGGAGAGGGATAGACATCAATGAAGCCATGCACCCGATCAGGAACAACACACCAGACCTTCATCCGAGCAGGACCAACCTTGTTCAAAGACTCCTCATCCACCTCAATGGGTTTCCCAATCAAAACCCCAAAGGACATGAGGAAAGCAGACGAGCGCAGACTAGCAGGTAAATCATGAATCAACACCCACACTTGAGATAGAGGACCAACTGCAGTGCCGTTGGATGCAGCCGCTTTGACAGAAACCACCAGTTGATTAAGAGGTAAGGTGAAGCTGGTGCGGGAAGCGATCATTCGCAGGCAATCTTTGGAGGGGAACACCACAGAGAAGTCAAAATCTGACAGCTGCACAACTTGCCAGTCCCAACCAGCCACATCCCAGATGCGAAGCCCTTCCAGCAGAGTTTGGGGGAGATCTTTTGGTCTTTGACAGAGACAATAGCCGCGTTGGACAGCGTAGGAGCCACCTCCCGAACAGGCAGGTCACCATCGAAGGCGAAGAAGGAGCAGCCAGGAAGACCCAGACCAAACTGGATGACCGCAGGAGGTTTCTGCCTATCCATGCAGTTAACCGTGAGGTGACCATCAGAGCGACAAATCAAGCAGAATGGTGGATTGGTGCATCGAGACTGAAAGTGGCCCGGTATGTGGCAAGCGAAGCAAGTAAGCGCTGAGGGGTTGCTGTGGGAGGAGGAGGAGGGGCGGGATTGTTGTTGCGACGGGGGAGGAGGAAGGATCCCATCCCCAGGAGCCGGACCAGGCGGCCGACGCGCCGGCCCCGCGAAGGATCGAGGCGGCGGACGAAAGCCAGGTCCGGCCCCAAAAGAGCGAGGAGGAGGGGGAGGTAGGGGCCGGGACGGGGCCGACGGGCCACGCCCAACACCCGGAGCCGGGAGGGAAGCCGAGGACGAAGACACCCCACCGCCAGAAGCCACCGCCGCCTCCCACGGATCCAACACCGGGGAAGGAGAGGGACCAGACCCAGAGCCCTGCAGGCCAGATCCAGTCACCCCCTCCTTCACTGGGTGCTGCTCCCGCTCCGGACCCGAAGCCCAGGCCTCGTGGGCACGAGCCGCCTGCTCACGTGCCGCATGCTCCGACTCCAGCCTGGAGCGTAGCGAGGCCTCAAGCTCCAAATCCAACGCGGAGGCGGGGGAGTCCTCGCGGCGCCGCTTGCTACCAGAAAGCGCCTCGCAAGAGGAACCCCTAGACTTGTCCATGGAGATCACCGCAGCAAAAGGAAGAAGGAGGGGTGGAGGTGGGGGGGATCTGATGATGCGACGGATGGGAAGACAATAGCGGCGCAAGTCGGCGGCAGAAGCAGGAAACCCTAGCAGGAGGGATACCGAGCCGCGAGGGATCCACATATAGCCCAAGCGAGCCGTGCCCCCTGGGCCCGACTCGCCAAATGGGCCGGAGAGGGACGGGGAGCCGGTAACCGGGCGGGGGACCCAACTGGGCCAAGAGAAACAAGCGGGGGGAAATCGATAACCGAAGAGAGGGAGGGGGGAGGGGGGGCCCACTAGCCAGCACCGCCCCAACATGCCCAGCAGGCCCACACGGGGAGAAGGCCCGCGAACCGGCGGCCACTACACAGGGATCTGGATCTAGGGTACACGTAGCGACCAGCAGCCCCACCGCCGCCGCCGCCGGCGACGGAGCCCCCGCCGCCGGAGACGGAAAGGGAGATGGAGAGCCTCCAAGCTCCCCATCAGGAGCACGACCCAAGACACCAGGCGCAGGGGACGCGAACGCAAGTTTACCAGATCTACGCCGACGTCGCGAGACCCGGAGCCAGCCGTCGGCCGACGGAGGCACCCCCAACTGCCGGCCCCGACCCCCGGGGGCAAACTTACGAGGGCGAGGGGCGGCGCAGGTGACCCCCACCTCCCCAGAGCAGGTCACCGCACCACCGGGGGAGGAAGGTAGAGACCGCGAATCCTCCTCATCCGACAGCAGCGCCCAAAAACGAGATCCAAGAACCGGCAGCGAAGAGAGAGAAGGGGAGAGATCCACCTGCGGGGAAACAGGAGAGGATAGGGGGAGGGGAGCTACGCATGAAGGTGAGGGCGACCGGACGCCGGCTACCGGGGAAGGGCGGGGAGCAGATCTGCCGAGGCGAGGAGGAGGAGGGGAAGGGAGAGGAGGGAGAAAGGAAGGAGGAGCCATCTGACTTGGGGGACAAACCATGGGGAAGGGGTTTAGCTCCCGAGCTCATCACCGGCCATCTCTTGTGATCATGCATGCAGCTTTCACATGCACTAGTTACTCCTAACTTGATTTGACTGTGGACAGGGGATATGATATTTGGCTTTCATGACACTGGATTTCCATTTGGAGGAGGGTCGCCATCAAATTATACTACCTAGGTCGGTTGCGAAGTGGGTCATCCAGAGAGCGACCATCGACATGGAAACGACTGTGTGGGACCAACCAAAGTAATTAATTAATTCTTCTGCATACTCATAGTGCATGACTGCATGTCCCCTCTTCGATCCGTAGATTAAGAGGGTGCTTGGATATAAGGGACTATTTTTAGTCTAACTAAAAATAGTCTCTTTTAGAGGCTAAAGTTCCAAGTACCCCTGACTAAAGAGAGGAGTAGTCTTGAGGCTAAAATCTTTTAGTCATGGGAAACCTACTAAAATATGTATTAGCTTTCTCTCTCCTCATTTAATTCCTCTTCTTAGTTCTGGATTGGAGGGTTTGGAGGATAATAAATGCTCAATAACTAGATTTTAGTCTCTTTAGTATTTGAATCCAAGCATGGGTGAGACTAGCAAGTTTTAGTCCCACTACTTTTAGTCATGGGACTAAAACGTATCCAAGCATGCTCTAATTTGAGTGATTTGAAATAAGCTCCACGCCTCCACCCTGGGACTGCTGCTATGCTACGTGCTCTATTTGGTGCATGTGACATTTCAGAGAGAGAGAGAGAGAGAAAGATTAGTTGTAGCTAGTGAGAGACAGTTGTAGTGTTCCTGACTCCAGCTCCCATTTACAATTCCAGTGACTGGCAGTGGGCCGGCCCTCTAGAACGCCACCATATATATGGGAGGCAACCCCGTAGCCCCCGTTACATTTCACTCCACTCCACCCCCTCCACCTCTCCTCCATCCTCTCCGGCCGGCCACATCTGAGACTGACTGAGAGAGACACATACACGCCAGCACGAGCGAGAGAGCCGGGCGAGGGCGCCAAGCCAGCCTCGGACGGGCGGCGCCGTAGGCCGTAGCGGGCGGTCGCTGTTGGTGGCGGGTGGAGGTGGTGGCGGTTACGGTGGAGAAAGGCGCGGGCGCGGGGTGGCCAATTGGGAAAGGGCACCAGGAGATCCAGGGCTCCCCGGATTTTAGCCAGACTTTGCCCGCAATCCATCCGGACTTTCCGCCGGTCGGTGTCCCATCCGTGCGTGTCCCTCTCCCCCTCCTCCCCGGCGAAAGCGAGACGACACAGCCAGCCCGGGGGCGTGCGTGCCTATATAGCTTCAACTGCGTGATCAAGCCCAAGCTGCCTATAGCTAGCTAGCTACGAGTTGGTGTGGTAAGAGGAGCTATAGACCCTATATCTTCTATATATTCTTCTTATCTAGCTGCCTTCTCTTGCGCGCCCTGTGCTGTGTACGCGAGGGCGGTGCGGCCTGTGTATAAATTCGGGCGCTTGTGGCACTCATTGGGTAAAGAGCGGCTGCTCTTTCTCTCTCTTGGGATCGACCGAGAGTACGTGAAAGAGATTGCCAACTGATTAAGTTGGTTCTCTGCTAGGCGCTACTACACGAAGGAACTGCAAAGACCGTGCTCTGATAGGTTGGGGCCTGCGCTGCCGCTGATCAGGCTTCTGTTCTTCCTCTAGTGCAATATGTAAGATCCTCTCTCTCTCTCTCTCTCTCTCTCAACCGGCTTGCATGGTTTTCTAATTAATTAACATGCATTCATGCAGTACCCTCCTTGCATTATTGATTATCTCCTCTACATGTTCTCATCAGTTGCAGATTTCCAAATTAGTGTTTCTGTATCATTGGCGCTTGTTATATTGACTTATTGTGGACCGATGGTAGTGCCGCATACATACGGAGTCTTCGCTCGAGTAGAACACATTCGGTTGATCCTAATTAGTCCCACACATGGATTCAGCTAGGATGCACTTATTTCCAACCTGTTATAAACTGTATATCCAGTCCACCTGTACATTTTATTTTTATTTTGTTGCTTCTCTATAGACCCCCCCCCCCCTCCCCTCGTACATGTCGTTCTTGTTCTGTGAAGGGGTTTAATTTCATTGTCCGCTGAAAATACTTGTTATTTTATGTAGTACCTTTGTTAGTTTCATATAAAAAGAAATCCTCACCAGCTGGGAAGGAGACTTAAGATTTTCAGTGCCAAAATGGATATTGTATATCTTGTTTAGCCTTTTTTTTGTGTTTCCATATTACATCCGTGTCATACCGTACAAATATTGTTCGAAGCATCATATAGTGTTCATACGCTAGCTCGATCATCTACCATATCTTTGGCCTGAAAGTTCCATACTTTTTTTTTGCGAGTAAGCTGAAAGTTCCATACGTACATGTGTGTGTTCACAAATCTTAGCTTCCTTGACACAAAAGTAATCTGGCAAGACATTGAATTAATCAAGTTATCGTGTATGTGATGAAAGTATGACACTTTTTATCTACTGTCATGATTGCTTGCTTTTTCCTGAAATATCATCAATCCCATTGAAATGGAACAAAAGCTTCTCATCCAGTTGTAAACGAAATATACAGATAGTGTGCCCATCTACCAAGCTTGGGTACAAAGCAACATTTTTCACAAGGAAATACATAAGAAGCTAACTAAAAAGAACATTTGTTTTGTTTTGTGAGGGACTACAACTGAAACATCTCATTTTTGTTTATTTTGTTTTGTTTTGATATACCATGCGCCCTAGGTTGAGCTTCCTGCTTGAAAATTTGTGAGAAAGCAGTGTATTTAACAGGCACTCTTATACTAGTATATTATTAATTCGGAAGATCTTGTATGTGCAATTTAATCTTATTACTGTTTTATTTTCTTTGTGATGTAGTCACACCGATAGCGGAATAAAATGGACACTTTCTCCCATGTTCCACCGGGTTTCCGGTTTCATCCTACTGACGAGGAGCTCGTTGATTATTACTTGAGGAAGAAGGTGGCATCAAAGAAGATTGACCTGGACGTCATAAAGGACGTTGATTTGTACAAAATCGAGCCATGGGATCTCCAAGGTAACTAACTAATAATCAGCATATGTTTGTCAGCCCATGCAAACATGCATTGACACAAACCGAAGTCATCGGTCGATCGACCGTGCGCCAATTAATGGAATTTTTTTGTCAAAGCAGACAAGTGCAAGATCGGTATGGAGGAGCAGAACGACTGGTACTTCTTCAGCCACAAGGACAAGAAGTACCCAACGGGCACCCGCACCAACAGGGCGACGAGCGCGGGGTTCTGGAAGGCGACGGGGAGGGACAAACCCATCTACACCAACAACTGCCTCGTCGGGATGAGGAAGACGCTCGTCTTCTACAAGGGCCGTGCGCCCAACGGCCAGAAGTCGGACTGGATCATGCATGAGTACCGCCTCGAGACCAACGAGAACGGAGCCACGCCCGTATGTAATTATTCATCGCTCCATCCTTACCTGTATGCATTTCACTTGCTAACCATGGATATTGCTGGTTTGATCCTTCAGGAGGAAGGATGGGTGGTCTGCCGGGTGTTCAAGAAGCGAGTCGCAACGGTGCGGAGGATGGCAGATATGAACTCGCCTTGCTGGTTCGACGACCATGGCGCTGGCGGTGGGTTCATGCCGGATCTCGACTCGCCGAGGCAGCTCGGGTACCAGCACCAGAACTTGGCGGCGTACCACAGCCAGCCGCAGCAGCAGCAGCATCTGTACCACTGCAAGCCAGAGCTGGAGTACCATCACCTCCTGCCGCAGGAGGCCTTCATGCAACAGCTTCCTCTTCTGGAGAGCCCCAAGCCTACAGCCTACATTGGCCACGGCAGCAGCAGCAGCGTACCATCGTCAATCAGCAACCACCCCCTTGCGCACGACGGAGCCTCCAGGTTCGCAGCGCATCAACCGCCGATGGACCATGCACTTTACACCGGTGACTCGTCGGCCACGGACTGGAGGCTCCTCGACAAGTTCGTCGCGTCTCAGCTGTTCAGTCATGACGGTACCAATCCCAAGGAGCAGGCCACTCACCCCAATCCGGCTATGCAGGTGTTCCAGGTTGAGAACAAGCATGATCAGGCCTTGGACTACGCTTCAACGTCTGCCGGCGGCTCCGGCGGAGGCTCGGCTCATCTGTGGAAATAGCATGCACAAGCAAGCACAACTCCATTGGACACCCTACACAATTTATACAATCCAGATCTGATATAGTGTACAAATATAGCCGGCCATTGTATGCCATGATTTATCATGGTATATATATGCACACACACATATATATACAATAATAAATATGTAACCGAAGTGGTTATGTAGTAGTATCTATTAGTATTTGGTATCAGGTCTCTGGACCTGATGCTAATAAGGTAGCCGAAAGCTGAGGCCAAGGGGCTTCCGTGACTGACTTGACCATTTTGTGAAAATAGTCAAGCTGTTGATGGACATCTATTTTGTGCAGTCCATCACACAAAACGGCAGCTAAGGTCACTGCCGATGCACCGACAATGTTTTATCAACTCTATATATGTATCATGTATCTCCCAATTCATTCAAATGGAATGGAAAGTTTATTTATTGACAAAAAAAAATACTCCTCTGGTAAGATAGCTAGGATGCACTTGAGAATGAAGCAATAGGCACTTTTTTTTAGTGACAGGTGTGTATAATATGTCATGATACATGTACATAGTTTACACAAGGTATCAAATATTTATTCAGTGACAATACTTTATCTACATTCCCCAGTTTACCTCTTTCCGGAAGATTCCCTAGTTTAACTGATTCCGTCGCAATAATGTCACAACATGGAGAAAAGAAGATGGAACGGCTGGATTCTCTGAATTTCTGATCCATTCTGCTTTATCTTTCACCCAATCTTCAAATTTTCCATATATATACAACATTAGTGCTCAACTTTTACCGTATACCGGATCAATCCTCGTTCACTTCGCATCACACAAACCACTAGCTTCATCACAGAAACCATCACGGTCCAGAAGTTTAGGTGGCGGGGCACTTAAAAGAGGGGAGGAAGGGCTCCCATATGCGTTCCGGCGACTGTTGCCACATCCAAGGCTTTTCCGGGTGCTGACTCCAGTTACAGGATTGGTCCCGCTTGCATATTTGCACAAAGCCTACAGTGGAGAATTATCAGAATCGGCATTTTCTATTTGTGTGCCTATAGCTATAGAAAGACAAGTCACGAAAACATTGAAGATGGACCCTGAAGATCACCAGAGTAGGGTGATCCTTTGGTATATCATGGTTTGATGGAGATTCTAAATACGGAACAATATATTCGAATAGTGCATTCAGAATTGACTTTATTACTCAGTGGACATGAGAACAATTTATTTATTTTCTTCTTTCTACAAAGTGCAGCTTTTGTTCACAGTTTATGGGCCAGCTCTTACAAACTAGACACACCAATCCAATAGTAAGAATTCGTAAAGCATAAATGATTGTAACACTTGAAAGCAGGAACGAAAGGAAAGATGCATCTGAAAAAATTGAAGTGCTAAACTGTATCATGGAATCATGAAATTTACAAATGTTGTTTAAGATCATAAACCTACATGGCAGAATTATGCGATAATACTGGGGTCAAAGCAAAATATGTACCAGTTTCTGTGGTAGGTCAATAACAGCATCACTGAAGTCAGCACCTTCAATGGTTGCTCCACCGAGATCACTACGTGTAAGGACGGTCCGTGAAAGCACAGCATTTGTGAGATTAGCTTCATTGAGAACCTGTCCATAATAATTCAATGTTCAAAACTTTGCTTAAAGGTAAATCTGCCATGGAATTATTTATTTAGACAACTATCCCTATTGCAATCAAAACAGGATCAAAGGCTCCAGTAGCCATCATCAGTGAATGGATCACTGAACTTGACTTCACATTTGCGAGTCTGACGATGCATATGCATGCATACATAGCACTAGAAGCACATAAGAATCTCTGACTGCTCTGGCCAAAATATATGCTTCACTACTCTTTTTTTTCACAATCCCAAGGACAAATTCTGCACATGCACAAATGAATACAATGGCACGCTTACTCCTTATTTTGTAAAAGCATCTAGATCAATATGAATCCACTGGGCAATGTGCAACAGGAGATAAAGTGTCCACTCTTGTGTGAAACTATTTTTTGTTCTTGAAAATATTGGCAGGATAAATGCATAATCATTAACATTGGAAACGGCATTTTTATGTACAAAGAGATAAAATTAAAATATACTGATGCCAGGCAGCAGCACAAGAGAACAATCACTGTAGTCCACTCGACAAGAGGCTAACGCCTTAACAGCAACTTTGGACTGTTGAATGCTCTGTGTCAGTGGTTGGCATCCTGCTTTATGAGAAAGGCGAAGGAGTTTAAGTCACTTTCTTGGTGATCAATGTTTGAAGGTTTCTCCCCGTGAGCTTATTTAATCAAGAGTAAGATAATGCAATTTGAAACTATTTTATTGCTTGTTCCGCATTTTCCTAGAGCATATTTCCAAGCATTCAGTGGATGAGAACTCGATGTTCAAATTGCTATTACAGAGGCTACCCAAGAACATTTTTCCATAGTTTTCTAGCAAAAACCAGTCAATGAGGATTGATGTCTATGCTTGACTATGGCTACTGAACATAGCAAGGACAAATTGGGTTATTTTGGCCATCCTGATCAGTGTAGGATTTCTGCTGTAAGAATCTTATTTTGGAGATGAACCATGTCAAGAATTTGAACCTTCGTTACACATTAACTCTCCTGATTGTTAATGTTAAAACCTTAGAAGTTTACGGCTGGACTCGTCTGACTATTCATTACTAGACTCTCAAGACACTCGTATACACTTGAATATCATAACCAAGAAATGCAGACAGATAAAAAAGACAACACATGAGAACTGAAGAGATGGCAAAGCAGCATGCTCCAGAGCACCTCATACATATATATAGAAGCGGAAAAGACATATGATCACATTGACTTTCTTAGTTAGCAACTACATCATCAACCAGTTGTAGTTTCCGATACAAAAGTTCCCATTTCATCAGTCTTCTATATTTCTTTATTTTGAACAGGAAATGGTTGGGAAACCTCCGATCCATAAAAAGTGTCGCAGTTTTGAACTGAACAAGTTCAAAACTGCGAGACTTCTTTTGGATCGGAGGGAGTAACATTTATTTCAGTCTTCTGTTCTATTTCATCATTCAGATAATTAGATATTTCTGTGCTGTTAAATTTTCATGCATGAATGACACAAACAGAACAAGTCAATAGTATAGAGCTGGCACCAACAAATTGGGTTCTTACTATGACATCTTGTCTTGCCTTAAATTATTAAGCAGTGTTATCATCATAGTAGTTCATTACTAAAGAAAATAGAATACATTGATCGAAATATTAAGGTTGGCATAGCAATTTATTTCTGCAGAACACATAAACACATACAGTCTACAGGAACATGACAGTATGCGCTACATGTATGGTTACATGAATTAAAACAAGCATGATCAAGGTAAAGAAACCATTCTGGTTTTACCATGCGATCCATTAAAGTGTCACTCAAATCTGCACCTGCACGAAACCAAAACAGCAGTATAGTAAAAATCATTTCATGAATATCCATATGAGAAGATTTAAGTACCACGTGCCAATATTGATTGCAGTCAAAACCACTAGGGTAAAAGTCACAGAGAATTCTACTATAACTTTCCACTGCCAGTAGCTAAAGCTTTGTTAGTACCATAGTGATTCAACTTGGAACCAAAAAAAGACAATGAACTTCGTAGTTAGATTCCTTCGCTGAGTTTATACTCAGAAGAAATAGTGGAGTTGCTTGTAAGTGTAGTAGCTAGAGTGATGTAAAATATCTCTATTGTAGTGGTCTCCCAGATAAGGCACATCAGAGGACCACTGATGACTAAAGGAAGGTAATTAATTATGTGGACTGAGGACATTGCACACATCAGGTATCATAGCATTTGCGAGGACGGCTAACATCTCCAAGAGATGAAAAGGTGTTACTACTCTTGCCTGTGAAATTTGCTCTGAAAGCAACAGCCTTTTCCATATAGGCACCATTGAATGTGGAACCACTAAAATCTGATTCCCTCATATCAGCAGATGTGAAGTTCGCCCGCCTACATTAATAACTAATGTCTTAGGTAAAGGCAAAATGATGAATAGAAAAATCTACTACTCCCTCTGTTCCAAAATAAGTGTCATGGTTTCAGTTCAAATTAGAACTAAAACCACGACATTTATTTTTGAACGGAGGGAGTATTATTTCAGTTAACCATGCTGACAAAAAAAGTTAAGATAAGCATCACAATAACAGCTACATTGTTCCACTAAACACAGCTTATTGCTGCAGATTATATTGTTTTTCTCGAACATGCATGTAAATGCACACCATTTGTATTTTGATGCAGACTTACAGTTAATTTGGTTGAACATTAGGACCGCCCTTCCTCCATTATAAGCAAACTTTATACAGAGAGATCTTAACATATACAAGAAGGACAGACGAATTGGCAAGACGGACAAACCAATCACCAATGTTTCAGAATGCATCATCCACCTAGGCTCAAAGGTCTAAAGAATGTGACTTTCCACCGACAACACAAGCATGGCGATATAAGATTGAGCTAGATAGCTTGAAATACCATTTTATAGAATACAGTATCTAAAAAAAACAAGAATGTCATATTTGGGGTGCACAAGTATGTACTACCTGTAAGCAGCAGAACTTGACATAGAGGCATCTACGAATACTAACTTATACAGATAAATTTAACTGTTTGTGGAATGATTTTGAAGGCCATAGGAAACTTCATCTTGCCAACTGGAAAATGGTGTGTATGAAGAAAGAATTTGGAGGCTTGGGAATCCCAAACCTCCAAGATGTCAACTTGTGTTTACTAGGTTCCTGGGTGAAGAGATAC
This sequence comes from Triticum dicoccoides, assembly GCF_002162155.2. Classification (NCBI taxonomy): domain Eukaryota; kingdom Viridiplantae; phylum Streptophyta; class Magnoliopsida; order Poales; family Poaceae; genus Triticum; species Triticum dicoccoides. The sequence continues at coordinate 478,029,767 of NC_041391.1, read as the reverse complement.
TATGAGAGTGAAGGAAAACCATGGAAAATGATCTTTGATCACAAGTACATGTCTGGTAAGATTAATATTTTTGCTCCTAACCTATCCCCCAGTGCCTCCAGATTCTGGAAGGGGCTGAAAACCATTATCCAAGCACTAAAACTTGGTTATAGGTGGAAAGTTGGGTCGGGTGAAAAAGTTAGGTTTTGGGAAGACACCTGGTTTGGTACCTCCCCACTGGCAGTGCAATTCTGGCCTATCTACTCAATTTGTAATGAACAAACCAATAGTGTCAGGGAAGTTTGGGATGGTACGCAACTTAGGCTTACTTTTAGAAGGACTTTTGATGATAGACTCATGGAACAATGGTATCAGTTAGTGGAGATAACCAGTAGTCTGACCCTTACCAATGAAACTGATGCCCTTGTCTGGCAGTTAGAGAACAGGGGGGTTTACTCCACTAGCTCACTTTACCATGTGATTAATTTTAGGGGGGTGCAACCAGTCTTTATACCTTCGGTGTGGAAGCTAAAAATTCCACCAAAATCCATGTCTTCCTGTGGCTCCTTGCCAACAACAAGCTAATGACCAGGGATAACCTCAGGAAAAGACAGATTATTAAGCCGCTTGAGTGTGTGTTCTGCTCTGAGGCTGAAACATGCTCGCATTTGTTTTTTGACTGTGTGGTCTCTAGACAGATCTGGCCTCTGGTCTCAAATCACTTCGGGGTGGATACTGGAACTGATTTCGAATCAGTGGCCAGACTCTGGATTGCCAACAAAAAGCACTCTGCTCTCAACACAACTAATGTTGTTGTACTTTGGTGTATTTGGAAATATAGGAACTCTATGATTTTCAATAACACCATGTGGACATCCATTAAACAGGTGATGAGGCTGATTCTAAAAACCATCAAGAACTGGGTGATCCTGTCCTCGGATGGGGCAGCAGAAAGGCTGGAGGCCTTCACGACACACCTAGCGACCAATCTGAGACAACCACTGATGATCGGTGGCTGATCATGAAGCTCGCTGGAGCCCCGTTGGTGACTCCATGGGACAAGCTGAAGATCTCCGACGACGCAGTGGGCTTCCCGTCCCCCTCCAAGAAGCGCTCAGAAGCTGCATCGATGTCGAGCCCAACCTCAACACTGGTGGCTGCCTTGTCCCCTCAGGCGGTGACTGCACCGCCACTGAAAGTGCGCAAGGCATCCCATGAGCTGATCTGCATCTGATGCTAAGCAGTGCCTGTGATCCGGTTGATTTACCTTTGTACTGGCTTAAAGCCATCGTTTTTCTTTCTGAACTGCTCTTCTTAGTGAGCTTATGTAATAACTGAATCTGAACTGAATTTGGTTTCATTAATATAATGGAACCGGGGAAGGCTCCCTGTTCTTCTAAAAAAAATATTTTTACTAGAAACCAACCTGAAGTTTTCGTTAACATGCACAGTGTTTCTGCAAAAACCACAGAAGAGGACAGCATCAGCAACCCAGTGCAGTAAAACGAGCAGGAACGAACAAGAGACGGAAAGATGCAGGTGGCGCGTGGTACTTGAGGTCCGCATTGCCGAACTGCGCGGCTGAGCCGATGCCAAACTCGCCCCTCTGATCCGCCTCGTACTTGTTCAGATCTGCGTGGGCAGGCATCGCTGCGACTACGGCGGCCGCGAGAGCTGCAGAGACCGCTACGCGCCACCTCGGCGGCGCCGGCGACGTGTTCGACGCATTGCCGCCGCGGGGGCGGTCGGTGGTCGCCTGGCAGGAGATGCGTTGTAGGCGGCCTGAACGACAGCGCGTGAGGGGAGCGGAAGCCTTAGGTCGAGCGGCGGTGGCGGCAAGAGGGGAGGTGGAAGCGAGAGCCATGGCGGATTAGAGAGGAGGGTGAGATGGGGAGTGGAGGGGTGGTGGCTCGCGCGCGAACACGTAACGGGCGGCACAGCCATCGGACGGGGAGCACGGGGTACGGGGAGTAAATCTAGTGGTCGCAGATTTTTGGGCCCTCGTATTGTTTTGGGGCCACTGTCACTCCCATTTTGTCATTTTTCTATAAATGAAAGCCCGTCTGCACTTATGGACTAATGGGCCTCGCCTGAAGCATCCACACGTATGGACTGGCCCAGTAGCGTGTTTCTCGGTTGTGCGTTCGGTCGGTCGGTTCAATCGTCGTTGTGATTGTTTCGGGTTTTACCAAGCGGACAGCTTGTTAAGCTACCAACAACAAAAAAAAACAATCAATGATTGTTTCGGGTTTTTCTCTTTTTTTTTCTTCCATTTTTTTTTCTTCATCGGTTTTCTTCCATTTTTTTATTTGCTATACTTTGTTCTTTGTTCTTTCTCGGTTTTATCTGGTTTTTTTCTTTTTTTTGGGCTTTTCATTTTTTGCTTACGCGCATTGTCACCTCGTCCTTCGCTAGTCTTCGTTCATTCCGCAGCTTCTGTTTTGAGTTAGAAATATGAGCAACCGCACCGGTATCAAATACCCAGGAGCTACTACGAGTACTGGTAAGGTACACATCAATAACATGTATATCACATATACCTTTGGTGTCCCCGGCCTTCTTGTCCGCTAAGTACTTGGGGCAGTTTCGCTTCCAGTGTTCGTCCCTTGCAATAAAAGCACCCAGTCTTAGGTTTGGATCCATGCTTTGGCTTCTTCCCGGCAACTGGTTTACCCGGCGCGGCAACTCCCTTGCCGTCCTTCTTGAAGTTCTTCTTACCCTTGCCTTTCTTGAAACTAGTGGTTTTATTGACCATCAACACTTGATGTTCCTTTTTGATCTCCACCTCCACTGATTTCAGCATCGAATATACCTCAGGAATGGTTTTCACCATCCCCTGCATATTGAAATTCATCACAAAGCTCTTGTAGCTAGGTGGAAGCGACTGGAGGATTTGTCGATGACCGCGTCATCCGGGAGATTAACTCCCAGCTGAGACAAGCGGTTGTGCAACCCAGACATTTTGAGTATGTGCTCGCTGACAGAACCATTCTCCTCCATCTTACAACTGTAGAACTTGTTGGAGACTTCATATCTCTCGACCCGGGCATGAGCTTGGAAAACCATTTTCAGCTCTTGGAACATCTCATATGCTTCGTGCTGCTCAAAACGCTTTTGGAGCCCCGGTTCTAAGCTGTAAAGCATGCCGCAATGAACCAGGGAGTAATCATCACTACGCGACTGCCAAGCGTTCATAAGGTCTTGAGTTGCTGGGAAAACGGGTGCTTCACCTAGCGGTGCATCTAGGACATATGCTTTCTTGGCAGCTATGAGGATGATCCTCAAGTTCCGGACCCAGCCCGTACAGTTGCTACCATCGTCTTTCAGCTTGGTTTTCTCTAGGAACGTGTTGAAGTTGGGGGCAACATTAGCATGGGCCATTTGATCTACAAGACATATTGCAAAGATTTTAGACTAAGTTCATGATAATTAAGTTCATCTAATCAAATTATTTAATGAACTCCCACTCAGATAGACATCCCTCTAGTCATCTAAGTGATACATGATCCGAGTCAACTAGGCCGTGTCCGATCATCACGTGAGACAGACTAGTCATCATCGGTGAACATCTTCATGTTGATCATATCTCCTATACGACTCATGTTCGACCTTTCGGTCTCTTGTGTTCCGAGGCCATGTCTGTACATGCTAGGCTCGTCAAGTCAACCTAAGTGTTTTGCGTGTGTAAATCTGGCTTACACCCGTTGTATGCGAACGTTAGAATCTATCACACCCGATCATCATGTGGTGCTTCGAAACAACGAACCTTTGCAACGGTGCATGGTTAGGGGGAACACTTTCTTGAAATTTTATGAGGGATCATCTTATTTATGCTACCGTCGTTCTAAGAAAATAAGATGTAAAACATGATAAACATCACATGCAATCAAATAGTGACATGATATGGCCAATATCATTTTGCTCCTTTTGATCTCCATCTTCGGGGCGCCATGTCATACTCATCGACATGCAAGTCATGATTCCTATTACAAGAACATGATCAATTTCATACATCACATATATATCATTCATCACATCCTTTTGGCCATATCAAATCACACAGCATATGCTGCAAGAACAAGTTAGACATCCTATAATTGTTGTTGCAAGTTTTTACGTGGCTGCTATAGGTTTCTAGCAAGAATGTTTCTTACCTACGCCAAAACCACAACGTGATATGCCAATTGTTATTTACCGTTCATAAGGACCCTTTTCATCGAATCCGATCCGACTAAAGTGGGAGAGACAGACACCCGCTAGCCACCTTATGCAACTAGTGCATGTCAGTCGGTGGAACCTGTCTCACGTAAGCGTACGTGTAAGGTCGGTCCGGGCTGCTTCATCCCACAATGCCGCCGAATCAAGATAAGACTAGTAGTGACAAGTAAATTCACAAAATCGACGCCCACAACAACTTGTGTTCTACTCATGCATAGAAACTACGCACAGACCTAGCTCATGATGCCACTGTTGGGGATCATTGTAGACATTAAAATTTTCTATGCATCACCAAGATCAATCTATGAAGAAACTAGCAACGAGAGAGAGGGGAGTGCATCTTCATACCCTTGAAGATCGTGACATGGAAGCTCTACAAGAACGCGGGTGAAGGAGTCGTACTCGTAGTGATTCAGATCGCGATGGATTCCGATCTAAACGCCGAACAATGGCACCTCCGCGTTCAACACACGTGCAACCCGGTGACATCTCCCTTGCCTTGATCCAGCAAGGAGGAGGGAGAGGTTGAGGAAGACAGCTCCAGCAGCAGCACGACGACGTGGTGGTGGTGGAGCAGCGGTTCTCTGGCAGGGCTTCGCCAAGCTCAAACGGAGGAGGAGAGGTGTTGGAGAGGGTGAGGGTTGCGCCTTGGATGTGGTGCGGCTGCCCTTCCTCTCCTCCCCTCTATTTATAGGGTGAAGGGTGAAGGGGGCTGGCCCCTCTAGACCAAGGGGAGGGGCTTGCCCCCCAAGCCAAGGGGGTGCCCTCTTTAGGGTTCCCCCCAATCCTAGGCGCATGGGCCCTAGGGGGGGGTGGCGCCCAGCCCACTTGGGGCTGGTTCCCTTCCACATACAGCCCATAAGGGCCCTCCGGGACAGGTGGACCCTCCTGGTGGACCCCCCGGAACCCCTTCGGTGGTCCCGGTACAATACCGATAAACCCCCGAATACTTCCGGTGACCGTATGATGACTTCCCATATATAAATCTTCACCTCCGGACTATTCCAGAACTCCTTGTGACGTCCGGGATCTCATCCGGAACTCCTAACAACATTCGGTAACCACGTACAAACCTTCCCTATAACCCTAGCATCATCGAACCTTAAGTGTGTAGACCCTATGGGTTCGGGAATCATGCAGATATGACCGAGACAGCTCTCCGGCCAAAAACCAATAGTGGGATCTGGATACCCATGTTGGCTCCCACATGTTCCACGATGATCTCATCGGATGAACCACAATGTCGAGGATTCAAGCAATCCCGTATACAATTCCCTATGTCAATAGGTACGTTACTTGCCTGAGATTCGATCGTCGGTATCCCAATACCTCAATCAATCTCGTTATCGTCAAGTCACTTTATTCGTTCCATAATGCATGATCTCGTGACCAACTACTTAGTCACATTGAGCTCATTATGATGATGCATTACCGAGTGGGCCCAGAGATACCTCTCCATCATACGGAGTGACAAATCCCAGTCTTGATTTGTGCCAACCAAACAGACACTTTCGGAGATACCTGTAGTGCACCCTTATAGCCACCCAATTACGTTGTGAGGGTACAACCAAAGCATTCCTATGGTATCCAGGAGTTGCACAATCTCATGGTCTAAGGAAATGATACTTGACATTAGAAAAGCTTTAGCAAACGAACTACACGATCTTGTGCTATGCTTGGGATTGGGTCTTGTCCATCACATCATTCTCCTAATGATGTGATCCCATTATAAATGACATCCAATGTCCATAGTCAGGAAACCATGACCATTTGTTGATCAACGAGCTAGTCAACTAGAGGCTCACTAGGGACATGTTGTGGTCTATGTATTCACACATGTATTACGGTTTCCGGTCAATACAATTATAGCATGAATGATAGACAATTATCATGAACAAGGAAATATAATAATAACCATTTTATTATTGCCTCTAAGGCATATTTCCAACAGTATGTATGTATAGTATATACCCGTGATCACCTCTCGAGTGATCACGGCCCGATAGTATAGCAAGGCAGACGGACAAGAGTGTAGGGCCACATATGATAAAGTAGCATCCTATACTAAGCATTTAGGATTGCAGGTAAGGTATGAACAGATGTAGCAACAATGACAGGCTATGCAACATGATATGATTAATTGAAAACAGTAACAGGCTATACTACTCTAATGCAAGTAGTAGAGGGTAAAATAGGCGATATCTGGTGATCAAGGGGGGGGGGCGGCTTGCCTGGTTGCTCTGGCAAGAAGGAGGGGTCGTCAACACCGTAGTCGTACAGGGTAGCAGCGGCGTTGGTCTCGGTGTCTAGCGAGAGAAGAGGGGAAAGAAACAATAAATATAATGCAAACATATGCATGAAAATGCATGCCATGACAATGAGCGGTGCTAGGTGGGCTCTAACGCTGCAGTAGGTGATACCGGCGAAGGGGGAAACATCCGGGAAAGTATCCCCGGTGTTTCGCGTTTTCGGACAAACGAACCGGAGGTGAAATGTTGCAGGTTTGCTATGCTAGGGATGCGTGGCTAACGAACGGGCTGCATATTCGGATTCGCCTCGTCGTTTTGAGCAACTTTCATGTACAAAGTTTTTTCATCCGAGTTACGGATTATTTTATATTAATTTTCAAAGTTTTAATCAATTTTCTAGAATTAACAATTTAATTTAATTCAAAAATTAATTAGTGTGTCAGCATGAAGTTAGCATGACATCAATAGTCAACATAGGTGTTGACTGGGTCAAACTGACATGTGGGGTCCACATGTCAAAGGCTATTTAGTTAGTAGGGTAATTAAACAGAGTTAATTAGTTTACCTAATGATTAGGTTAACCTAAACAGAATTAGTTAAGTTAATTAATTAATTTATTAATTATTATATTTTATATTATTTTCTGATTAATTTAATTTTTTTATAAAAACGTTCTGGTGCGGGTCCCGTTTGCCATAGGCCCATAGGGGCCATAGCGGGTTCGGGCGTTCGGGTGCGGTCGTGCACCGGTGGCTACCAGAGGAGAGAACTCCGGCCAGGCGGGAAAAGGGCGCGGCCCCGGGCAGGGACGACGGCCACGACGGGGCACGGTGCTGGCCAGGGATGGGCGCGACCATGGCGGATGCGTGCAGTGGGCAGCGGGGGCGCGTGGCGGCCGGAGTGGTGGCGCGGCCGGGCCGATACGGTCGAGGGAGCAGCAGGACGGCACGGGGCGGCGGCGGGCGAAGCAGCGGGGAGCAGGGTAGCAACGGCAGTCGCCTCGGCGCTCGGTTGCGTCGGCAGCAGGCAGCAGGCGGCAGCGGGGAGTGCACAAGGGCGGCCTTGGGTAGGCGAGCTGCCGCAGCCTGCGAGGCCGCGGGGAACCGGCGGCAAGAGCAGCAGCAGGGGAGGGGGCCACGGTGGGCGCGCTCGGGGCGGCGCGCATGCGAGGCACGGCCATGGTGGGCGCGCGCGGGGCGCCGGTCCAGTCGCGGCGCGGAGAGGAGGCCGCGGCCCCGGGGCTGCAGCTAGCGTGGGACGACAGTGCGTGAGCGCGTGCATGCGAGGGAGAGAGGAGGAGAGGGGGAGCTCACGGGGGTCGTAGGGATTTTGGCAGCGGGGCGTGGGGAGGATGTCAGGGACATGTGACGATGAAGGGGAGGCAGTCCGGCGAGGTGGCGGTCTGGCGAGTCGGCGGTGCGGGCTCATGGAGGCCGTTCGGGAAGGAGGACGGGGACGGTCGGGCGTCGGGGAGACGAGCGGCTACGGCGAGGGACGGCTCCGGCGTTGGTGTCGAGCGGCATGGGCGCGTCGGGCTCAGGCCCGGCCGTGGGTTCGTTCCCCCAATCCCGATCTGGATCGGGGAGGAGGAGGCGAACGTGGGGGGAGTGGGGCGACGGGGGTTAGGGTTTGCGGGCGTGAGGGGATAAGGGAGTGGGGTGGGTTGGCCGGTTGGGCCTTTGCCCAGTTGGGCTGGTGGCTGCTGGGCTGGAGCCCAGTGAGGTGGGGGGTTTTCTTTTCTTTTTACTTTGTTAGTTTTGTTTTCTGTTTTTGTTCTTTTCCTTTTTATTTATTTCCTTTTCTGTTTTAATTATTTTAAAATATTTAGGCATCCGGTAAAAATGTTGTTCCTTCACCATAAATACCTAAGCATTAATTGCTACACTCCGAACATTTTAGTTCTAATGTTTGAAATTTTTTGATGTTTGACAAAAATTCAAATTTGAATTTGAACAATTTTGACGCAATGCGAGATTAGCAACAATAATCGAGGTGACGTGGCATCATTAGCAGAGGATTACTGTAGCTTGATTATCCGGGCGTCACAATTCTCCTCCACTACAAGAAATCTCGTTACGAGATTTAAGAGGGGAGTAAGGGGGGGGGGTAATAGGTTACGAAATTCTAACGATTATTCTTGGTCTTGGTTGCTCTTCTCGAAGCGGTCGAGCCATGTAACATCTCAAATTTTCAATTTGGAATGTTATACATTAGATCATCATTGCATATCATATTTTATTGCATTTTGGCTTGATCCTAGAAATTCTACGCAACTCAAGGACCCACGGAGAGAGTTGGGGATTTCGTTATTTTCATATTTGGGCTTTCTCAAATTTTGAAAAGAGGATCATTTGGTTTTGATTATTTTTCTTTCCTAATATTTCTAAAATAAAAATATATGAGAGGAGATAAAATGACTTCTCCAAAATAAAGGAAATATTACAGGAAAAATATTAAAATCAAATAAATGATTTTATTTGGATTATATTACAATTTTATTTGAATTAGAAAAATTGCACGTTTTCAAAATTGCATTTTTAGGCCAAGTCTTGTTCTAAATATTTTATTTAGACGGTGAAAATTTATTTTGGCAGTTTTAGATTTTTATTTATTTTTCTAGGATTTATTTTCGGCAGAATCTTATTTTAAAAAAAAACTGTCCGCGTGCCCGACTTGGCCGAAGGCCCAGCCGAGCCGGGCTAAGCCCGCGCTGCCGCCGCCTCCCCGCGGGAGGGAGTCCTCGCCACCGCCGAAGCCTAGTTCGGCCGGGGCACGCCTCCCGAGGCCGACCCCAACCCGGCGCTCCCTTTCCCAAGCTAGCACTGCCCCCCTCTTAAATAGCCGCCGTCGCCGACCCCCACCACCACCCGAGCCGCACCGCTAGCCCCCCCGCCTAGCACTGCTGCTCGCCGCCGCTGCCGCCCGTCGCTGCTGCTGCCTAGCACCGCCGCCGCCTACCGCTGCCGCCCCGCCCCGCTAGTGTTGTCGCCGCCGCGAACCGCCGTCGCCCCGCAGCGCCCCGCCTCGCCGGAGACGTCACCGGAGCCGCCGGTCCCGATCCGATCCGCCGTCAGTTTTTTTCCGGCTTAGGTAAAAACCGACATGTTTTTATTTAAACCCTAGTTTCGTTTTTTTAGTTTAGATCGGTTTTTATTTTCGGTTTAGTTATTTAGCGGACGTTCGTCAGTATGTTCGTTTTAACGAACGGTGCTCACTCGTTAGCCGCAAACAACAAACGTTCGTTTGTTAGCCTGTTCGTCAGTTTTTCTTTTTCCAGGGTTTTTCCGCGATTATTTTCGATCACGATTTCTGCCCTGATTTATGTTTTAGTGTATTTTTTCGCTCGTTTATCGGAATCAGGCGATTCAAGCGTTTAGAGTTTCATCTCGAAGCCCTCTTTCTGTTTAACCAACTTAAACAAGATTTTTTTCTACTGTAAAATTTGACTTAAGTCCAGATTAGTAAACAGAGCTTGTTTCTTTTGCAATTTGAGTTTCATTGCTTCGTTTGATTTGATTCTTTTTACAAATCAGAGTTCTTAAGTTGAACTTTCTGGTTAGATCTCTTATTTGAGTTTTAGCCGTGCTTCTAGTTGAGTGCTTATTGTATGCTTATTTGTTTGCGATAGAGTACCCGGAGTGCGAAGCGTGCTACTACGAGTCTCTAGGTTTCACTGATCATCAGCAAGGCAAGTAACACTTTGATCATACCTCTTTACTACCCAGTCTTATTGCATTAGATCAATCCTCAAACAATTGCATGGTTAGGGTCTGATTTAATATGTGGGTTTTGGGAAGTAGATGAGGTAGTACCTATTGCCCTGTTATCATCAAACCTCTGGGAGTTACTTCTATGTTGCTTATATTGCTATGCTATGCTTGTAGACGTGGATTGGGTGAGTGTGTCCATGACAGATGTGAGTATTGTTATTTAATGGTTAACTTAAGGGGCTACTTTAATACACATCTGGGTGGATTGAGGCCCCTAGGGAACCCAGTGTTGCCTGTTTTTTTGGAAATCCCGGGGTACCATGTGATTCTCCTATGGACCGCAACCCAGGCTCAAGGGGATCATAAGATTATTCATGCTAGAAACTTCCATGTGTAGCCACAAGCTATTATGGGCTCTAGCATAGTTGAGTAAGTTGTAAGACCTCTTTCAGTGGTGGGCTAGCAGATGTAGGGGAAAGTAGGTGTAACTGTCCACCCAGAGTAAAGAGTTATTGTTCCAGAAAGACTGTGTCTCGTTTTTCTGACCACGGATGTATTCTAGTCTTGTGGGGAAAAGTGCGCAAACCTCTGCAGAGTGTACAAACTAATCATGGTTAGCCGTGTCCCTAGTTATGGACATCTTGAGTATCTGGTTCTTGGATTATCATGTTGATCTCATCACTCTTAATATAATTTGATTGGGTTTAATGATGATGCTTAATTGGGATTAAGTTGGGTGAACCTTCTCAATGTTTAACAACCACCATGATAGTTAAATAAAAATTTATTCTTTTGTTGTAGGGAAAAATTGGCTTTATGCAAAACTGTAACCATAGAGCTTTCATGTAGTGATAGCATTATTCTGTTGATTACTCTCTATGTGTTACATTGCCAGCATATTCCAGGTGCTGACCCGTTTCGGGCTGCAACGTTCATGTTGCAGACTTTTCAGACAACGAATAAGGTGCCTTAGGTCATGATCTTTCACACAGTGATGCCGTTGGAGTTGATGGACTCACTTTATCTTCCAAGCCTTCCACTGTTATCATATTTAGATGGCCTTAAGCCATATTTATTTTAATAAGTTCTCTTTTGAGACATTCAATATAATAAGTGTGTGATTGCTACTCTGTTATAAATCCTTCAAGTACTGTGTGTGTCAGCATTACCGATCCAGGGATGACACTGATGCACAGAGATCAGACAGTTTGAGGTCTGGTTGCTACAAGATGGTATCAGAGCACACGCTGATTGTAGGACACGAACACTAAGCTAAAGCCCTAGATCACTACTCTCTTCTCATTTTTGACTCCTCTTCCTTTTTCTACTCTTTAGGATGGCGGATGCAAGGAACAAGTTCGCGCAACCGGATGAAGATACACCTTTTGGACGCCACTTGAAGGAAGTTACTAGATACCTGAACATCAAAATACCAAGTTTCACCAGGACCCACATCGCCACTTTACCAGAAGAGGAGCGTTGGATGATTCGAGTTCAAGTTCTAGGGAGGACGTTCATGCCAGTCACTGAGCCCATAGAGTTTCCTTTGATGCACCAACCTGGTGTTTTAGGAAAGAGCATGGCAGCCCACATCACCATGGGACACATTGGAGAAGTTTACCACAAGGATCTCAAGGATACTATCTACCAGATTTGTGGGCGCCGAGATGATTAATGGGAGATGATCAACACCAGGAAGGACAGATCTATGGCAACTTTCATCCAGGAGTTAAACCAGCACATTCGACGCCAGGAGAACCAGATGTGCGCAGGCATGATAGATCTGAAGAAGGCAACGACCAGGATCACGAAGCGGGAAGAAGAATTCAAGACTACACGCGATGGATATGAGGAGGAAATGATGATACTCATGGAAAAGAATGTCGATCCGAAGAAGAAGCTAGGAATATTCATGGGAGACCCCGCGCCAGGAGGAAAAGACGACGATTCCACTTGCCCGGAGAACTACATCATCATCGACGACACCGACTCGAACCCTGATGATAGAGATGATGACTTTATTGATGAAGCTGGAGCAGATATCATGGAGTCTTCCACCGATCAATTTTTCTAGTCGACCAGCATAAACAGTAGTAGTATTCCCCCATGTATATAGTATAGTCCGAGCACTTTTGTAACGATAGTTAGACCATTGTAGGCCCTTGTTTGAATTGATTGAAGTGATATTGTTTGTGTTTGTCTCATGTGCATATGGGTAGTGTTTTCCCTCTAGATCTATTTCTATTCTGTTTTCTCATCTTTTCTAAACCCATCAGATGCCTCCAGGACGCGACAATGGATTTGCTTTCCCACTGGAGCTCACTCAGTTGATCCAGCAGTAGAATGCATTGATGCAGATACTAGTCCAGAATCAGAATTAGGGGAACAATAACAACAACAACCCACCACCACCACTTGTTGATCACTTAGCCCGTTTCTTGAGGCTGAATCCGATGATGTTCTCCAGTAGCACCGAGCGATAGTTGCAGATGATTGGCTCCACAAGATTGGAAGGGAGTTGACCACTGCAGGATGCACAGATGCAGAGAGAGTGTGTTTTGCCGCACATCAACTTGATGGACCTGCAACATCATGGTGGGAGAATTTTACAGCCACTTATCCCATTGACACTTTCACATGGGACCAGTTTCAGCAGGCTTTTCGTACTGCCCACGTTTCAGCAGGCTCTATGGCCATGAAGAAGTGGGATTCTCACAACTTGCACCAAGGAGGACGTACAGTTGGCCAGTATGTGGATGACTTTAGTAAGTTAGCACATTATGCCCCAGATGACGTTGCTACCGATGCAGCTAAGAAGGAGAAGTTTCTGGAAGGACTGAATGATGAGCTGAGCATGCAGTTGATGGTGGCAACCTTCAACAACTACCAGGAGTTGGTAGATAGAGCTCTCATTATTGAAGGGAAGCAGCAGCAGATTGACAACCGCAAGAGGAAGTATGGACAAGGGAAGTACAATTCTGGAGCCCAGCAGAGGCCTCGTTTTACCCCGAACTCAGGAGGACCTTTTCAGCATAACCATGGAGGTCACAACCACAATGGAGGAAGTTCGCACAACCATAGTGTCCCCAAGAATGGGAATGGTAATGGAGGAAGCAACGGACAGAACCGTTCCAACCCAGCAACGCCCGCCAAGAAGGATCTAAGTCACATTACTTGCTACAAGTGCCAGAAGACTGGACATTATGCCAATGAATGTCCTGAAGCTAAGAATGGAAATGGAAATGGAAGCTCTGGGAAGAAGCCTAACCCTTTCAACAGGGGACAAGTGAACCACGTTAACGTGGAGGAGGTTGAAGCACAGCCAGATGCAGTAATAGGTAAGTTTCTGGTTAAGTCATTTACTGCAATCGTTCTTTTTGATACTGGTGCATCGCATTCATACATATCAAGGGGATTTGTGGATAAGTATAAACTGCCCACCAAGGTTCTTAGAACACCTATGTTAGTAAGCTCACCAGGAGCGGAGTATATGGCAAGCCAAGGATGTTTTCAGATGCCATTGACCATAGGTAGGCAGGTATTCCCCTCAGACCTGATAATTTTGGAGTCGCAAGGTTTGGATGTGATTTTAGGTATGGATTGGCTATCGATATATGGAGGAAATATCGATTGCGCCAATAAGTCGATTTTGCTCACCACCCCAGAAGGAAGAAGGATCAAGTATGTATCCCGGCATGTGCCGAAGAGGAATCAAGTGAAGTCCTTATCAAGAGTTGTACAGGAGGAAGTACTAGTGGTGAAGGATTTCCCTGATGTATTTCCAGAAGAGTTGCCAGGCATGCCACCGGATAGAGACATTGAGTTTTTGATTGAGCTTTTGACAGGCACAGGGCCAATATCTAAGAGACCATACAGAATGCCCGTAAAGGATTTGGAGGAAATTAAGAAGCAAATTAAGGAGTTACTGGATAAAGGCTATATTCGCCCAAGTTCGTCACCTTGGGGATCACCAGTGCTTCTAGTGGAGAAGAAGGATGGATCGTTGAAGATGATTGTTGATTATCGTGGATTGAATGAGGTGACGATCAAGAACAAGTACCCACTGCTGATGATCAATGATTTGTTTGACCAATTGCAAGGAGCTAAAGTATTTTCCAAGATCGATCTGCGATCATGATACCACCAGCTGAAGATTCGAGAGGAGGATATACCTAAGACAACTTTTACCACAAGGTATGGGCTATGCGAGTATACTATTATGTCATTTGGTCTGACTAACGCACCTGCCTATTTCATGAACATGATGAACAAGGTATTTATGGAGTTTTTGGATAAGTTCGTCGTGGTGTTCATTGATGACATATTAGTCTACTCGAAGAATGAAGAGGAGCATAAGGAGCATTTGCGTTTGGTACTTGGGAAGCTCAGAGAACATCAGTTATATGCCAAGTTCAGCAAGTGTGAGTTTTGGTTGAAGGAAGTTGGATTCCTCAGACATCTTATATCCGGAGAAGGAATAGCAGTAGACCCCACCAAAATTGTCACTGTAACAAATTGGGAAGCACCCACGTCAGTTGGAGAGATCCAGAGTTTTCTTGGACTCGCAGGATGCTACAGGAGATTCATTGAGAATTTCTCGAAGATTGCGAAGCCCATGACGGAGTTGTTGAAGAAGGACACCAAGTTCAAATGGACTGAGGAATGTGAGGCCGGTTTTTAGGAGTTGAAGAAACGCTTGGTTACAGCTCCAGTGTTGATTCTGCCAGATCAGCGCAAGGATTACCAAGTGTATTGCGATGCTTCTCGTCGAGGACTTGTAGCAGTACTTATGCAGGAGGGAAGAGTTGTTTCATACGCCTCATGACAACTTAAACCCCATGAGTTGAATTATGCTACACATGATTTGGACTTAGCAGCCGTAGTGCATGCATTGAAGACATGGAGACATTTTCTCATCGGAAACCATTGTGAGGTGTACACGGATCACAAGAGTTTGAAGTATATCTTCACGCAGAAGGAATTGAATCTCAGGCAAAGGAGATGGTTGGAGCTCATTAAGGATTATGATATGAGGTTGCATTATCATCCCAGAAAGGCTAACGTAGTAGCCGATGCATTGAGTCCCAAGAGCCATGTCAATACACTCATGACCGGAGAATTACCCCAGGAGTTAACAGAGGATCTTCGTGGGCTATGTTTGGAGATAGTCCCGAGAGGTTATGTAGCAGCATTGGAAACTCAGTCTACTTTGATGGAGAAGATCAGAAAAGCTCAGAATATGGACAAAGAGATTGCCGAGATAAAGGAAAGGATGAGCAAAGGAAAAGCTAAAGGATTTCGTGAGGATGAGCACAATACCTTATGGTTTGAGGACCGCGTATATGTACCTAATGATCCAGAGATTAGGAAGTTGATTCTGTAGGAGGCCCATGACTCGCCATATTTGATTCACCTAGGAAATACCAAGATGTATCTGGATTTAAAGGACAGTTTCTGGTGGACCGGAATGAAGAAGGATATTGCGGAGTATGTAGCAGTTTGTGATGTATCTCAGAGAGTAAAGGCAGAGCATCAGAAGCCAGCAGGATTGCTACAGCCATTGCCGATACCCGAATGGAAGTGGGATAAGCTAGGCATGGATTTTATCACCGGACTGCCCAGGACTCGCTCAGGCTATGACTTGATATGGGTTGTAGTCGATCGTTTGACGAAAGTAGCTCATTTCATCCCAGTGAAGACCACTTACAGCAGTGCTAAGTTGGCAAAGATATACATGACCAGGATCGTATGTCTGCATGGAGTTCTGAGGACCATTGTATTAGATAGAGGAACCCAGTTTACCTCAAAGTTCTAGAATTAGTTATACCAAACTTTGGGTACTAGGCTAGAGTTCAGTACAGCCTTTCATCCATAGACAGATGGACAGACTGAGAGAGTCAATTAGATTCTGGAGGACATGTTGAGAGCTTGTGCGCTAGATCATGGATCTAGTTGGGACAACAATTTGCCATATGCAGAGTTCTCTTACAACAACATCTATCAAGCCAGTTTGAAGATGGCCCCTTTCGAAGCTTTGTATGGAAGGAGGTGCAGGACACCATTGCTATGGGATGAAGTTGGAGATCATCAGTTGTTTGGACTGGATTTGATCAAAGAGTCTGAAGAGAAGGTCAAGTTGATTCGCGATAGACTCAAGGTAGCCCAGTCCAGGCAGAAGAGCTATGCAGATTCTAAATGCAAGGGGACAATTTACGAAGTCGGAGACAAAGTTTATCTTTGAGTGTCCCCACTTCGAGGAGTTAAGCGTTTTGGAGTTAAGGGAAAGTTAGCACCACGTTTTGTGGGACCATACAAAGTTTTGGAACGTATGGGAGAAGTTGCTTACAAGTTGGAGTTGCCTGAAGGATTGTCAGGAGTTCACGATGTGTTCCACGTTTCCCAGTTGAAGAAGTGCCATGCAGAGATGGCTGATATCCCTCTGAGAGATACAGTGCCGCTGGAAGCAATTCAGTTGGATAGTGATTTGACCTACGAGGAGAAACCAGTGAAGATTCTCGAGTTTGCCAGCCGAGTCACACGCAACAAGGTTATAAAGTTCTGCAAAGTTAAGTGGAGCCACCATACCGAGGATGAAGCCACCTGGGAACGAGAGGAAGACCTACGGAAGGATCACCCTCACCTATTTTCTAGCCAACCCGAAACTCGAGGGCGAGATTCATCTTAAGGGGGGTAGGTTTGTTTGTAACATCCCAAATTTTCAATTTGGAACGTTATACATTAGATCATCATTGCATATCATATTTTATTGCATTTTGCCTTGATCCTACAAATTCTACGCAACTCAAAGACCCACGGAGAGAGTTGGGGATTTCGATATTTTCATATTTGGGTTTTATCAAAGAAAAAAGGATCATTTGGTTTTGATTATTTTTCTTTCCTAATATTTCTAAAATAAAAATATATGAGAGGAGATAAAATGAATTCTCCAAAATAAAGGAAATATTAGAGGAAAAATATTAAAAATCAAATAAATGTTTTTATTTGGATTTTATTGCAATTTTATTTGAATTAGAAAATTTGCATGTTTTCAAAATTGCATTTTTAGGCCAAGAAAATGTTCATCTTGTTCTAAATATTTTATTTAGACGGTGAAAATTTGTTTTGGCATTTTTAGATTTTTATTTATTTATCTAGGATTTATTTTCAGCAGAATCTTATTTAAAAAAACGGTCTGCGCGCCCGACTGGGCCGAAGGCCCAGCCGAGCCGGGCCAAGCCCGCGCCGCCGCCGCCGCCGCCTCCCCACGGGAGGGAGTCCTCGCCGCCACCGAAGCTGAGTCTGGCCAGGGCACGCCTTCCAAGGCCGACCCTGACCCGGCGCCCCCTTCCCCAAGCTAGCGCCCCCCTCTTAAATAGCCGCCGTCGCCGACCCCCCACCACCCGAGCCGCACCGCCAGCCCTGCCGCCTAGCGTCGCCGCTCGCCGCCGCAGCCGCCCGTCGCTGCTGCCGCCTAGCGCCGCTGCCGCCGCCTACCGCTGCCGCCCGCCCCGCTAGTGCCACCGCCGTCGCGAACCACCATCGCCCCGCGGCGCCCCGCCTCGCCGGAGACGTCGCCGGAGCCGTCGGTCCCGATCCGATCCGCTGCTGGGTTTTTTTTGGTTTAGGTAAAAACCGACCGGTTTTATTTAAACCCTAGTTTCTTTTTTTAGTTTAGATCGGTTTTATTTCCGGTTTAGTTATTTAGCGGATGTTCGTCCGTACGTTTGTTTTAACGAATGGTATTCACTCGTTAGCCGCAGACAGCGAACGTTCTTTCGTTAGCCTGTTCGTTAGTTTTTCTTTTTCCAAGGTTTTTCCGCGATTATTTTTGATCGCGATTTCTGCCCTGATTTTCGTTTTAGTTTATCTTTTCGCTCTTTTATCGGAATGAGGTGACTCAAGTGCCTAGAGTTTCGTCTCGAAGCCCTATTTCTATTTAACCAACTTAAACAAGATTTTTGCTAATGTGAAATTTGACTTAAGTCCAAATTAGTAAACGGAGCTTGTTTCTTTCGTAGTTTGAGTTTCGTTGCTTCGTTTGATTTGATTCTTTTTGCAAACCGGAGTTCTTAAGTTGAACTTTCTGGTTATATCTCTTATTTGAGTTTTACCTGTGCTTCTAGTTGAGTGCTTATTGTATGCTTGTTTGTTTGCGATAGAGTACCCAGAGTGCGAACGTGCTACTATGAGTCTCTAGGTTTCACGGATCATCAGCAAGGCGAGTAACACTTTGATCACACCTCTTTACTACCCAGTTTTATTGCACTAGATCAATCCTCAAACAATTGCATGGTTAGGGTCCGATTTAATATGTGGGTTTTGGGAAGTAGATGAGGTAGTACCTATTGCCCTGTTTATCATCAAACCTCTGTGAGTTACTTCTATGTTGCTTATATTGCTATTCTATGCTTGTAGATGTGGATTGGGTGAGTGTATCCATGACATATGTGAGTATTGTTATTTAATGGTTAACACAAGGTGGCTACTTTAGTACACATCTGGGTGGATTGAGGCACCTGGGGAATCCAGTGTTGCTAGTTTTTTTGGAAATCCCGAGGTACCGTCTGATTTTCCTATGGACCACCACCCAGGCTCAAAGGGATCATAAGATTATTCATGCTAGAAACTTCCGTGTGCAGCCACAAGCTATTATGGGCTCTAGCATAGTTGAGTAAGTTGCAAGACCTCTTTCAGTGGTGGGCTAGAAGATTTAGGGGAAAGTAGGTGTAACTGTCCACCCAGAGTAAAGAGTTATTGTTTCAGAAAGACTGTGTCTCATTTCTCCGACCATGGATGCATTCGAGTCTTGTGGGGAAAAGCGCGCAAACCTTTGCAGAGTGTACAAACTAATCATGGTTAGCCGTGTCCCCGGTTATGGACATCTTGAGTATCTGGTTCTTGGATTATCATGTTGATCTCATCACTCTTAATATAATTTGATTGGGTTTAATGATGATGCTTAATTGGGATTGAGTTGGGTGAACCTTCTCAATGTTTAACAACCACCATGATAGTTAAATAAAAAATTATTCCTTTGTTGTAGGAAAAAATTGGCTTTATGCAAAACTATAACCATAGAGCTTTCCACCAGCCAGATATGCATGTAGTGATAGCATTATTATGTTCAGTACTCTCTATGTGTTATATTGCCAGCATATTCCATGTGCTGACCCGTTTTGGGCTGCAACATTCATGTTGCAGACTTTTCAGACGACGTGTAAGGTGCCTTAGGTCGTGATCTTTCACTCAGTGATGCTGTTGGAGTTGATGGACTCACTTTATCTTCCAAGCCTTCCGCTGTTATCGTATTTAGATGGCCTTAAGCCATATTTATTGTAATAAGTTCTCTTTTGAGACATTCGATGTAATAATTGTGTGGTTGCTACTTTTTTATAAATCCTTCAAGTACTGTGTGTGTCAGCATTACCGATCCAAGGATGACACTGATGTATAGAGATCAGACTGTTTGAGGTCTGGTCGCTACAATCCATTATGTTCATGTCTTCATTTCTCTGCTTCAGGTCATCATGATGAAGTCGTCATCCTTTCTTCAGGATCTCCAGCATACTTACGGAAAAGATAAGTGGGAAGACTCGGGAAGGGCGGAGCTCATCACGTGTTAGGTACCCGGGGCTATCTCAGTGAACGAGGCATAGAGGCATCTCTCGAGTTGAAATTCCAGAAAGTCACCGAGAGCAAGGTAAGAAGGTGCAAAATAGAAGTTCCAGGCAGACAGACAATCGTCGTTGCCTGAAACAGTGTGTGAAAGGGGTTTCCAAGCAACGAGAATTAGTTTTGTGTCTCATACCAGAATTGACGATCTCTTGGAAGGTGGCTCGTGAATTACCTGTGGGTTATGGGCCCACCATGTGGTTAAAAGCAGGAAGGCGCTAACATTTGCATGGTCAAGATAGCAAGGTATGTCAGAGGATAGCTTGTCAGCTTTGTTGGCAACAATGTTGGTACCTAGGGCGAGGGACGAAGAGAACCATTTTCCTGCTTGTTGAAATGAGGCGGACAAATAGGCAAAGTTCTCATCCATCGGTGGTTACCGAAACGTCATCAAGAACAGTAACACGGCCTTACTGACAAGGTTGTACACCAGGGTGTTTACATAAGCAGCGAATTATTACTGCTTATATCATATAAACCATGAGAAAAGTTAAACATGACGATGGAAAGGAAAATGTGATCATCAGATTAAACAAAACAATGGAAAGGAAAATGTGTTTAGACACATATTTCAGGGGTATATCCTTCCCAAGGACAAGCACAACATGATATCCATGGCAAGATATAAATATAAAACCCTTTAGATAAGGGAAGTGGAACTTCATGGCATTACACATACAACGGTGTTTGGATAATTGATAAGGAAATTTAGCATTGTTCTTCAAATGTTTTTATTGAAAATCGGAGTACCACACACATGCTTTGAGAAAGCATTGACATGGTCTTCAAGCAAAAAATGGACTTTGGATACATAAAGGACCATCAGGAACAACTTATAGAATAAGTCTTACAATTTCCTCATGAAAGAATGGTTAACCTTGCTAAAAAGCAAACTATAATAATAGGGCCTCCGGCCAGGTATGGTAGGCATGACACCACCTTATCGGGTCATATAAAGACCAACGTTAAAACTCTTTGAAATGATCTAGATGACGACTAGAGGGGGGGGTGAATAGGAGTTCTAAAACTTTTACGGATTTGGCTTTATCCTAATGCGGAATTAAACTAACGGATACTTTTCAAGCACAAATCCCAAAAATGCCAGGCTCAACTAAGTGCACCAACAACCTATGCTAAACAAGATAGGCAATTAAGCAAACTAGCAAGCACAAACTATACCACAAGATATGGAAATGAAGGAACAACTAAGCAATTCAACTATCACAAGATATATCAATATGGGCAAGTATGAATTGCGGAAAGTAAAGGGTGTGGGTATGAGATAACCACAAGTGAGTCGGGGACGCGGATTTATCCCGAAGTTCACACTCGTGAGAGTGCTAATCTCCGTTAGAGCGGTGCCGTAGCCAAAGCTCCGGGGCGTCACAAAGTGACTCACCGTATTCTCCCTTTCGAGTCACCCCCAACGGATGAGCCTCGATTCACTCGGGGTTGGTCTTGAAGGCGACCACCACACCTTTACAAACCTCTCTGGAGCACACCACAAGCACGGAAGCTTCCGGAGGAACTTGACCACCTAGGCCACTTGAACACCCTTCCTCGGAGCACACCACAAAAGGAAGCTTCCGGGAGAACCTTGGCCACATAGGCCTCTTCACAATCTTCTCAATATATCACCAAACCGTCTAGGAGGCGAAGCCTCCAAGAGTCATAAACTCACGGGCTCTCACACGAACAAATCGATGCGGGGAGCTCAAACCAATGCAACAAATGCAATGCAAGGTCAAGCAACAAATGCTCAACTCACTCTCTCAATCTCACAAGATGCAACTCAAGAAAGTGGGAGATTGAAGAGAGGGGATGCAATGGAGGAAATCAATAAATGACTCAAGGATCCATCCACAAATCACCCTTCACTTAGAAGGGAGATATGTTGGGGAACGTAGTAATTTCAAAAAATTTCCAACGTACATGCAAGATCATGGTGATGGCATAGCAACGAGAGGGGAGAGTGTTCGTCCATGTACCCTCATAGACCGTAAGCGGAAGCGTTATGACAACGCGTTTGATGTAGTCGTACGTCTTCACGATCTGACCGATCCAAGTACCGAACGTACGGCACCTCCGAGTTCAGCACACGTTCAGCTCGATGACGATCCCCGGGCTCCGATCCAGCAAAGCTTTGGGGATGAGTTCCGTCAGCACGACGGCATGGTGATGATGATGATGTTCTACCGGCGCAGGGCTTCGCCTAAACTCCGCGACGATATGACCGAGGTGGAATATGGTGGAGGCGGGCACCGCACACGGCTAAGGAACGATCCGTAGATCAACTTGTCTGTCATGGGGTGCCTCCCTGCCCCCGTATATAAAGGAGCAAGGGAGGGGGTGGCCGGCCTAGGAGGAGGCGCACCAAGGAGGAGTCCTACTCCCACCGGGAGTAGGATCCCCCCTTCCAAGTAGTAGGAGTAGGAGTCAAGGAAAGAGGGAAGAGAAGAGAAGGAAGGAGGGGGCGCAGCCCCTCCCCCTAGTCCAATTCGGACTAGGCCTTGGGGGGGCGCCCAACCTCTCCTCTCTCTTTCCCCTAAAGCCCAATAAGGCCCATATACTCCCCGGCGAATTCCCGTAACTCTCCGGTACTCCGAAAAATACCCGAATCACTCGGAACCTTTCCGAACTCCGAATATAGTCGTCCAATATATTGATCTTTACGTCTCAACCATTTAGAGACTCCTCATCATGTCCCCGATCTCATCCGGGACTCCGAACTCCTTCGGTACATAAAAACTCATAAACTCATAATAAAACTGTCATCGTAACGTTAAGCGTGCAGACCCTACGGGTTCGAGAACTATGTAGACATGACCTAGAACTATTCTCGGTCAATAACCAATAGCGGAACCTAGATGCCCATATTGGCTCCTACATATTCTACGAAGATCTTTATCGGTCAAACCGCATAACAACATACTTTGTTCCCTTTGTCATCGGTATGTTACTTGCCCGAGATTTGATCGTCAGTATCCAATACCTAGTTCAATCTCGTTACCGGCAAGTCTCTTTACTCGTTCCGTAATGCATCATTCCGTAACCAACTCATTTGGTCACATTGCTTGCAAGGCTTATAAAGATGTGCATTACCGAGAGGGCCCAGAGATACCTCTCCGACAATCGGAGTGACAAAACCTAATCTCGAAATACGCCAACTCAACATGTACCTTCGGAGACACCTGTAGTACTCCTTTATAATCACCCAGTTACGTTGTGACGTTTGGTAGTACCCAAAGTGTTCCTCCAGTAAACGGGAGTTGCATAATTCTCATAGTTACAGGAACATGTATAAGTCATGAAGAAAGTAATAGCAACATACTAAACGATCAAGTGCTAGCCTAACGGAATGGGTCATGTCAATCACATCATTCTCCTAATTATGTGATCCCATTAATCAAATGACAACTCTTTTGTCCATGGCTAGGAAACATAACCATCTTTGATAAACGAGCTAGTCAAGTAGAGGCATACTAGTGACACTATGTTTGTCTCTGTATTCACACATGTATTATGTTTCCGGTTAATACAATTCTAGCATGAATAATAAACATTTATCATGAAATAAGGAAATAAATAATAACTTTATTATTGCCTCTAGGGCATATTTCCTTCAAGATAGGGGTTTGGGAGAGGTGGTAAGAGGCTCAAAATGATGTTTAGAATGTGAATGAACAACCCCCAAACCGGTGGGGAGGAAGGGCTCTTTTATAGACAACTTCCAAAACTAGCCGTTGGGGCTCCAACAGACACATCCTGGACACCCCGTGCCCACGGGGGTTTAGACCCCGTGCCCACGGGGTCCCGTGCACACGGTACCGGCCCACGGGGTTTGTGTCCACGGGGTACCCAAAACAGCCTGCAGTAGCCCACTAAAACAGCGATAACTTTGGCATACAGACTCCGAATTCGATGATCTTGGGCTTGTTTTGAAGCTATGGAAAAGCCCAAGGTCCTCACATAGAGAACCACGCAAGATCAACAATAAATAATGATGCAAGTAATGCAAAGGTTTGAGCTCTCTACATGCGACATGATCAAGCTACTTGCCCGAGAGTCCCTCTTGATAGTACGACTATCAAACCTATAATCCGGTCTCCCTCCAAGCACCATGAGACCGGCAAAACTAGGAAAACCTAGCTAAGGTATACCTTTGCCTTGCATATTCAAATTGAGATTGGTTATGACTCCAATGCTTGTCTCAAGTTGGAATCCCTTTCTTGTCCACAACCACTTGGTGAAGATGCTTGAATTGATTCCTCATATAGCAATGAGGGAAGCCTTAACTTAAGCCCATCTTCACATGAGCATTATCATGATGTGGACCGCAAGCTTCAAAGCATATAACCTCCGGCTTCTCATCCTGCACTTGGAATCCTCGAACCCGATGACCATCACCACTTGATGTCATCCACACATAGGCTACTTGAGATCTTTCCTTTTGATGCAAGCCCATGAGAAACACCTAACCCACATAGACATACCAAACACATAGCATGGGTTAGGTAACAAAGCACAATTCACAATTACTTACCATACCACTAGATCACTTGATCTCACGTGGTACAATGTTTGTGCTTTGAGAGTTGACCACTTAGATATAATCTTTGAGCTTCATCTTGGTCAACCAACATCTTTACTCGAAGCTCCATCTTGGTTTCTTGAAAGCCACAATGAACTCTTCATTTCCATTCATTGCTTCAAGACTATATCACCAAAGACTCTTCCATGACCATATCAAGTTCCACTATGAATATCATCTTGGTCACCACTTGCCCTTCTAAAAACTCCATCACAATCTCTTGAGAGGCATAATGAATTCGTCACTCTAGTTGCTTGCTTCAAGACTTGATCAACCGAAACCCAACACATGATCTCACCATGATCTTGTCTTGAGACCATAACTTGAATTCTTCTCTTTGATTACTCTCTCAAGCCTTGATCCTCAGAAGCCCAAATATATCAATCTTTGAGATCCTCCAATGCACTCCATCATGAACATAATTAGATTAGGCATTGAAACCAATCTTGATGGCTTCAATAGAAGTACCCGAAGACCAACTTGAAACCTCACTGGATATGGGATCTTGAGAGCCAACACCTAGGCCAAGTAAGCATGGGGTATCCAGAGAGTTGACACTCGACCCCGTGCGCACGGTACAAGCCCGTGTGCACGGGGTATCCAGAGAAGGATACAATGAGGACTTCTTCGAATGCTTTGATGGCAGACTTCACAAAACAGCCCAATGCACTTCAAGCATCACTATGGAACATATCTTCATATAAGATTCAATGCACTTGATGATCCATAGGAATTGTCATTTAGTACCAAAGCATAGGGCAAATATATCTTCATATATATGGACTTCATCCTTGATTCTGTCCAATATCCTTGAGGCACTATCTTCATATATATATATATATATATATATATATATATATATATATATATATATATATATATATATATATATATATATATGGACTTCATCCTTGATTCCGTCCAATATCCTTGAGGCACTATCTTCATATATATGGACTTCATCCTTGATTCCGTCCAATATCCTTGAGGCACTATCTATGGACAAAACCTTCAAATATATCTCACTGAAAACATTAGTCCATAGAGATTGTCATTTAATTACCAAAACCACACTTAGGGGCTACATGCCCTTTCAATCTCCCCCATTTTGGTAATTGATGATAATCTCAACAAGAGGGTTTATATAATGAATTTAAAACAAGTATGCAATCTATCCGAGAATAAATTGTATACTTGAGGTGGTTTTGATAGCTTCAAACATCACAAAGATAGTTGATGTTATCAAAACCAGTTGTACTAGCATCGAAATACTACACAAGAATTTGATGCTAGTAGAACCACAATATATAGAGCAAACTCCCCCACAATATATGCACAGGAAATAACTTGGTGGAGTTTCCTCTATATACACATCCATGCAATGAGCAAGCACAACAAAAGTAGATAAGAATGAATGATAGGAACCAACCCACTTCACCTAAACCCTCTAAACTTCTCCCCCATTGGCAACAAGTGCCAAAATGGAAGAAAAATCTAGACGACCAATATAGTATGAGTTCCTCCTTAATTTGTGCATTTCTCATATTATGAGTGGAATCAAATGCACATATCCAGTTATGAGCAAACGAAGAAATTCACACTATATTGAGCATCCATAGAATGCACTAAAATGATATGACAAAAGAATAAAACATTCAAAGGATCCAAAGAACATATTTTGGACAAGGGATAATGGAGATATCCAATATGATAATCATGCTAAGCATGGGTCCAAAATATATCCACCAACTCATGAGTGCAAACATATGTGCAAAACATACAAGCACTCACTCAACAAGTACTAATCATGCCATGATGCAACACACACAATGTTGACTCTAACTTGAATAAATGCATGAAGTAAGTACTTGTTACCAAGAGAGAAAGCATTGGTTCAAGAGGCCCTTGATCTAGTACGCGAACATGAGGGACTTGATCTTGTTCTTGGATAGGTATATGATCTCCCATAACATCTTGCTCTTGTGTTGGGGGTGATGACTTCCCTTATGGACGATCCACAAGAGGGGCTCTTACTCCTTCTTCTTCTACATGGACAAGGGGTGTTTCTTGTGGAAGAATATGACCAATCCCCATTGTACTTGTAGCTTGGGAAGGAGCCTCATCACCTACAACACTTGAAACAAATTGCTCCGCATGGAAGGACCGAACCGGGTTTTCATTTATCTTCTCCCCCAAATCAAAGAATCAATCAAGCTTGGCCCTAATAATTTCCCACGGTGTCTCCACCTCCTCGTGAATAAGCCAATCATCCAATGCTTCTCCAAGGTACCTAAAACACATTAGGGTACAAAATGGTCCCCAAACATATTGGGTCCGAAGTAGTAAGCACAACCACAATACATAGGGCAAACTCCACAATAAGTATGTGCAAAAGGATATGAAAATGAATTTCATGCACACCTTTAACCATTAATTATATTATGGAGTTTACCCTATATAGAGGATCAAGAGAGCAAGCAAGGCATGAAGAAGTATATAAATAAATATGCATGCACATGCCTACCAAGATCCAAAGAGATACAATTTGGACAAGAGAACACTTAAACAAAGAATACTCCAAAAATAACATAAAGCATTCAAGTTGTCCAAATTATATCAAAGAGACGAATCCACACAGGACCGCAAGAAAAGTACAACATGTGAACTAAGCAAAAACCAAAGAGCATATAGGATATACATTACACACATGCTCAAAGGCTTATCTCACTCAAGTAGATAATAGATAGTACAAGGAGTGAGATAAGGCAAGTTGAAGCACAAGACGAGAAGAAGATGATCATAAAATTCTACCACAAGAAGAAATACCAATTGATATTTGGAGTTAACACTCGGTGGTAGAATCCGAAGAAGCACAAGATCATAATCAACAAACACCCCGTGCGCACGGGGGTCAAAAGACCCCGTGCACATGGGGTATCCAGGGAGTTACGCAGTACCCCGTGCGCACGGGGGTCAAAAGACCCCGTGCGCACGGGGTACCCAAAGAATTATGCAACACCCCATGCGCACGGGGGTCAAAAGACCCCGTGCGCACGGGGTATCCAAAACTTTTCTGGTGCAACTTTCTGGATACCACGGCAGGCATACAAAGAGGCAAATAACCACCTAAAAGAGATAACTAATGGATACTCTGAGAAACTGAATTTCAAATGAGCTTGACATACCTCATAGTGACTAGATAATATTGAGTATCAATACTATGTGGTATTTCTCATATTCACATTTTGGGTTTGTGATGTGCACAAAACATAACACTCCCCCATAATGTGATGATCCACTAATATCTCGCAAGAGCCAAACAACATACAAATAAGGCTCAAGACAACAAGCATCACTATATGATGTGCAATGCAACCTACACATGCTAGAAAACACAAATCAAGCATACTAGGAAGCACAACATATAAATGCACATGCTAGATACAAAACCTAAGCAAGCAAGGGGCGAGTAACTTTCAATGTAAGCAATACAAATACAAGTTACCACAAGGAGGAACACTGGATAGATAATATGAAGATAATCCACATGACTTGGCTCGAACAAATAAATGGTGAATATTCTTTTCTTCATGAACTAGCCAAATCTCCAATGTCCTCCACACACCTATTGATCAAGGTTGAGCTTGATGGTCCCCAACCAAGTTGGGTCCTAAGAAGTTAGACACAATAGGCTTGGCAACCCAAATGGCCTCTTCCATTTCCAAACCACTTTGGGCACCAACAAACTTGGCAAACAAATTGCCAACAACATCCTTCCTAAGCAAATAATGATCATTCACTAGAGGAGGCTTAGGGATGTTACCGTTGGGACAAGATGAAGATATGTGTCCCTTCTCATGACAAATATAGCAACATGTGCTCCCCCTTCTCTTCTTCTTTACTTTCTCAATTTGGGGAGCATTTCCTTGGTTCATTATTGGTAGTGGCCTTTCTTCAGCTTGAGGTTGACCTTGAGATTGAACTTGAGGTTGACCTTGAGATTGGACTTGAGGCCGCTTCCCTTGTTGCTTCACATTTGAAGCCCTCTTCTTCAATGGACAAGATCTCACATGCTGTCCAACATTCTTGCACTTGAAGCATGTGATGTTGGCCGGATTCTTGACTTGGTCTTGTTCCTTATTCCTTTTCTCGGACTTCTTGTTGTTGGAGATGAAACCAAGTCCACCCTTGTCATGAGGGGATTTTTGACCACTCAAAATATTGTTGAGAGTGGAATTTCCTTCATGACACATTTCCAAGTCTTTCTTCTAAATAGTGACTTGAGCCTTGAGCTCTTTGTTTTCCTCTACAAGGTTAGTACCAACAAAAGTACTAGAGGAAGTAGAAACTTCATTATTAGAGCAACAAGGCAATGAGAGCAATTCATCACAAGAATCAGCTATAATATGTCTAGATGAATTACTAGGACTAGCACAGGTCAATAAATCATTTTGAGTAAATATAGTGCTAATGTCCACATGAGGCTCACGAGATGTTACCTTAGTCACAATAGCCTCATGAGCTAACTTTAGCCTTTCATGGGAGATTAGAAGGTCATCATGAGAGACCGAGAGCTTTTCATGACTTTCTTCTAATTTCCCATAATTGCTAGTTAGCAAAACAAGTTGAGCCCTTAGCTCAACATTCTCCGTCAAGATAGATGCTTCACAAGAAGTAGAGTTAGTAGCACAAGCATCATTGACAATATGAGAGGAGCTAGAAGAAACTAGAGACTTCACATGAGTAGCTTGAAGTTCCTCATAAGACTTAGAGAGTTTGGTGAGCTCTCCTTTGACATTCTTGTAGACAAGGTCAAGGTGCTCAAAATCCTCTTTAAGTTAATCATGAGCAACTTCAATCTCTTCTTTAGAAGACTCTAAGTCTCTAAGAGTTTCTAGAGCATCAAGAAGGTTACAATCAAGTTTTTCATTTTGTTCTTGCTCTTCGTGAAGTAAATCATTACACTTTCCAAAATGAGTGATAAGATCTTTAAACATCTCATAAGTGTTCTTATTTACCCCACGAAGAGAATTACCAATTTCATATATTTCTTGATTCATATCCCTATCACATTCATCATTACTCTCATCAATATCATTACAGAGAGTAGATGATACCTCAGTATTACCGTTTGCCATGAGGCACATGTGAACATCGGAGGTTGATGATGATTCTTTTGGAGAGGGAGTTTCTTTATCATCAAGAGTAGGATATCCATGTCCATGCTCTTGACACTCATATCATTTCCTCTCCAACAAGGTGATGTCCTTCTTTGCTCCTCTAGCAATTTCCTCATTAATGATGTGTGCACTATTTTCTCTTGTTTCCTCTACATGGTTAGTCAAACAACAACTAGAGGAAATAGAAGCACATAGATCATGGAAACAAGGAGTATCAAGCATATCATCACAAAAGGTATTCAAGGAATCTCCAAATGATATGCATGGACTATCATCACAAGAATGTAAGTCATTTTTGCTAGATATGCTCAAGTCCATAGAATCTACAACACTACCATGTATACATGTAAGATCATCAATGTTGAGCACATCATCACAATCATCACAAATGATATTTTCACTCACCATGTCATTACCTTGGGACATGCCACATGATGGTGAGGCGGAAGAAGTTGAAATGTCCAAGTACACGGAGGAAGAAGCAATATGGAGATCTTCATGATTTGAAGATGTGGAGACCTCGATTAGCTCCTCCGGAAGATGATGAACATCAACAAGATTGGACCCACCATATATTTCTTCAAGTTTGGTCCACATATCATGAGCCGTCACACAAGTCATGATAGACTCAAATACTTCGAGGGATATAAACCGGATTATGGCATTCTTAGCACTATATCCACAAAGCATATCATCATTTTCCTCACTAGTTGGAAAAAGGTCGTCCTTCCATGGAGAAGCCCCTACAAGAACAATTCACACAAAACATGGACCCATGGTCCGAAAATGACAAAGCATGCGAATTTTCCATAAGTGATAGTTTGTGCCACTAAAACAAAAGGTGTCATCATGCACTATACCACTAGTCGACATCTTTACTCTCTAGGCGGTCAAGCCTACCAAGGAGAGACCAAAGCTCTGATACCAATTGAAATGATCTAGATGACGACTAGAGGGGGGGGGGTGAATAGGAGTTTTAAAACTTTTACGGATTTGGCTTTATCCTAATGTGGAATTAAACTAACGGATACTTTTCAAGCACAAATCCCAAAAAATGCCAGGCTCAACTAAGTGCACCAACAACCTATGCTAAACAAGATAGGCAATTAAGCAAACTAGCAAGCACAAACTATACCACAAGATATGGAAATGAAGGAACAACTAAGAAATTCAACTATCACAAGATATATCAATATGGGCAAGTATGAATTGCGGAAAGTAAAGGGTGTGGGTATGAGATAACCACAAGTGAGTCGGGGACGCGGATTTATCCCGAAGTTCACACTCGTGAGAGTGCTAATCTCTGTTAGAGAGGTGCCGTAGCCAAAGCTCCGGGGCGTCACCAAGTGACTCACTGTATTCTCCCTTTCGAGTCACCCCCAACGGATGAGCCACGATTCACTCGGGGTTGGTCTTGAAGGCGACCACCACACCTTTACAAACCTCTCCGGAGCACACCACAACCACGGAAGCTTCCTTAGGAACTTGACCACCTAGGACACTTGAACACCCTTCCTCGGAGCACACCACAAAAGGAAGCTTCTAGGAGAACCTTGGCCACATAGGCCTCTTCACAATCTTCTCAATATATCACCAAACCGTCTAGGAGGCGAAGCCTCCAAGAGTAATAAACTCACGGGCTCTCACACGAACAAATCGATGTGGGGAGCTCAAACCAATGCAACAAATGCAATGCAAGGTCAAGCAACAAATGCTCAACTCACTCTCTCAATCTCACAAGATGCAACTCAAGAAAGTGGGAGATTGAAGAGAGGGGATGCAATGGAGGAAATCAACAAATGACTCCAAGATCCATCCACAAATCACCCTTCACTTAGAAGGGAGATAGGGGTTTGGGAGAGGTGGTAAGAGGCTCAAAATGATGTTTAGAATGTGAATGAACAACCCCCAAACCGGTGGGGAGGAAGGGCTCTTTTATAGCCAACTTCCAAAACTAGCCGTTGGGGCTCCAACGGACACTTCCTCGACACCCCGTGCCCACGGGGTCCCATGCGCACGGTACAAGCCCGTGTGCACGGGGGCCCCGTGCCCACGGGGTTTGTGTCCACGGGGTACCCAGAACAGCCTGCAGCAGCCCACTAAAACAGTGATAACTTTGGCATACGGACTCCGAATTCGATGATCTTGGGCTTGTTTTGAAGCTATGGAAAAGCCCAAGGTCCTCACATAGAGAACCACCCAAGATCAACAATAAATAATGATGCAAGTAATGCAAAGGTTTGATCTCTCTACATGCGACATGATCAAGCTACTTGCCCGAGAGTCCCTCTTGATAGTACGGTTATCAAACCTATAATCTGGTCTCCCTCCAAGCACCATGAGACCGGCAAAACTAGGAAAACCTAGCTAAGGTATACCTTTGCCTTGCATATTCAACTTGAGCTTGGTGATGACTCCAATGCTTGTCTCAAGTTGGAATCCCTTTCTTGTCCACAACCACTTGGTGAAGATGCTTGAATTGATTCCTCATATAGCAATGAGGGAAGCCTTAACTTAAGCCCATCTTCACATGTGCATTATCATGATGTGGACCGCAAGCTTAAAAGCATATAACCTCCGGCTTCTCATCTTGCACTTGGAATCCTCGAACCCGATGACCATCACCACTTGATGTCATCCACACATAGGCTACTTGAGATCTTTCCTTTTGATGCAAGCCCATGAGAAACACCTAACCCACATAGACATACCAAACACATAGCATGGGTTAGGTAACAAATCACAATTCACAATTACTTACCATACCACTAGATCACTTGATCTCACGTGGTACAATGTCTGTGCTTTGAGAGTTGACCACTTAGATATAATCTTTGAGCTTCATCTTGGTCAACCAACATCTTTACTCGAAGCTCCATCTTGGTTTCTTGAAAGCCACAATGAACTCTTCATTTCCCTTCATTGCTTCAAGACTATATCACCAAAGACTCTTCCATGACCATATCAAGTTCCACTATGAATATCATCTTGGTCACCACTTGCCTTCTAAAAACTCCATCACAATCTCTTGAGAGGCATAATGAATTCGTCACTCTAGTTGCTTGCTTCAAGACTTGATCAACCGAAACCCAACACATGATCTCACCATGATCTTGTCTTGAGACCATAACTTGAATTCTTCTCTTTGATTACTCTCTCAAGCCTTGATCCTCAGAAGCCCAAATATATCAATCTTTGAGATCCTCCAATGCACTCCATCATGAACATAATTAGATTAGGCATTGAAACCAATCTTGATGGCTTCAATATAAGTACCCGAAGACCAACTTTAAACCTCACTGGATATGGGATCTCGAGAGCCAACACCTAGGCCAAGTAAGCATGGGGTATCTAGAGAGTTGACACTCGACCCCGTGCGCACGGTACAAGCCCGTGTGCATGGGGTATCCAGAGAAGGATACCATGAGGACTTCTTCGGATGCTTTGATGGCAGACTTCACAAAACAGCCCAATGCACTTCAAGCATCACTATGGAACATATCTTCATATAAGATTCAATGCACTTGATGCTCCATAGGAATTGTCATTTATTACCAAAGCATAGGGCAAATATATCTTCATATATATGGACTTCATCCTTGATTCTGTCCAATATCCTCGAGGCACTATCTTCATATATATATATATATATATGGACTTCATCCTTGATTCCGTCCAATATCCTTGAGGCACTATCTTCATATATATGGACTTCATCCTTGATTCCGTCCAATATCCTTGAGGCACTATCTATGGACAAAACCTTCAAATATATCTCACTGAAAACATTAGTCCATAGAGATTGTCATTGAATTACCAAAACCACACTTAGGGGCTACATGCCCTTTCACTCTTGGAAATATGTTCCAACCATCGTATCTGGCCAAGATTCAAATCTGATTGGTGTTAGGATACCTTAGACGCAGGAGGTCTGAGAAGAAGAGGTGCGACACAAATAGACGAGATGACATTATAGATTCTCGGGAAATGAACTATGGAAGCAAGTTCTGAAACAAGAGTTCATCAATAATCCAAGGAGAGGATGAGGAGGTAGCTGATGGACTTAGCGACAATTCATCGAGATTTCCCTAAAGATGGATTTCCACAACTATGTGAACCTGTAGATAACATTAGTCAAATCAAATGATATAATTATGTAGGCTCGAGGGAAACATTCAAAATTGAACAATGATAGAAAGGTGCACCTAGGAATCTGGACTAGGTAGCACGATCAATGTTCGAATGATGATTCAATAAGCAAGAGACTTAGAATGAAACTATAGACCAATAACTTCAAAGCTATAGGGTTGCTAGAAGTTTAGAATTTACACATCATAGACCATTTGTCGGTATTCCGGTTAGAAACAATGTGGGGACCAAGAAAATAATGGTGATGATAATAAGTATCACTCGTATCAAGAATTCTTTAGGGTGGTGAATTTCTCGCAACATTCTTGACATAAAATACGATAGTGCTCCAAGGTAGGACATTACTTAAGCTGGATAGCAAGGAGCTCCATAACATGAACAAGTGTGTGTTGGAGGGAAGGCAATAATGTTGTGGATGATAACACAAACCATCGAGGGGGCAAGCATGGAATTTCTCATCAGGAACTGAATGTATGTCTCGGAAGACGTTAAAATGTGACGATGATCACGACACATTTGTCGAGGGGTTTCAAGAAGATGTAATCGATCGGCGACGACATCAAGCCAAGGGAATGGTGAAGCAAAAGGTTATTATAACCATAGATAAGATGCCATCTCAGAATTCAGAGTTGTCCCTCAAGACGAACAAAATGATGCTGAAAGTCGATGTAATCTTAGAGCACAATTGGAATTGTGTCCCTAAGATGAAGGACATAGGTAGAATGGTCAAGCAGTTAGTCTATCGATGATGATGTAGTCAATCAGCTGGGAATGACATGATCGAGTACAACTAGTAAGCAATGGAGATTACTAAGAGTTGTTGAATCGCAGTGCAGACTCAATTCAGTTTTCGGTGTCTTTGAGTGTTTAATAACTCAGAGCCCGTGAAAATTTGAATTAGTGAGAATGTTGTACTTGATGAAGAACTCATAAGAAGTTATGCAATTCCGTGATAATCTCGAGATACCAGGGGT
Organism: Triticum dicoccoides; assembly: GCF_002162155.2. Taxonomy (NCBI): domain Eukaryota; kingdom Viridiplantae; phylum Streptophyta; class Magnoliopsida; order Poales; family Poaceae; genus Triticum; species Triticum dicoccoides. Next base: position 477,995,045 of record NC_041391.1, on the reverse strand, counting down.
AATACTCGACGACAGATCAAAGTAGAGGTTGGACTGGGGTATTGCTCTACAGAAGACAAGTGCTTAAACTTGCACGAGAAATGGTATTTAAAGGAGAACATGGTCGGAACCACGATTGCAAAAAGACCATATCCCAAATATAAGATGAACTTATACCAAGGGAATAATTAATGTAAGAGAAGTTTTAATGATAAGATCTACATCGTTTCCATGGGCATGAACACAAGTTCAAGGTCGACTCCCACTTCTCCAATGTATGACCATTCATTCACTACTCTAAATAAAAATGATTTTAGTGTCAAAACCTACATGGTGAATTACCAGAGGAGTATGACCAGTGAAACCTTTCGGGTCACACATTAAGGAAGGCATAGGTTCAACCCATTGGGGCATCTTAGAACATATACCATGAACTTTAGGATCATTTAACACATGATCCAAGCAAAGCATGGTTGAGAAAAGCATAGGATATAACTTGCCATGTATCAGGGGAGAAACTCTCAAGGTTATTGGATATGAAGGACACTGTCGGATAATAACCAAGCAATTGGTCCCGCGGACCACCAGGGATCTGATGTGAGTATCGGTACTCAATCAGAAGGAAAAGAATGCAAAGGCATCAGATTATAGAATCAACTGACTAATTCAAAGCTCAAATGCAAATGAATTATGATTTCCAAATCAAGGGATCAGAAGCAAAGGCTCTGATTAAGGATGGATAGGTTGAGTAGGCTTAGGGATACCATCGATGGTAATTTGATTGGTCAAGATCCAGCTCATGTTTAAAATGACGTTTGAGCCGGAAGGAGGAACTCTGGGTTGGATTGATGATTGCGAGCATTCACAAACATATTGGATCAAAGGCTCAAAATGACGGTGACAAAGGATGCTCATGAATATTGCTAGACATATGGAAAGTAACCATAACGCAAGCAGACAAGTATTTGCAGAGCAATAGTTGGCAATGGATTATCGGAAGACCAGATAACATCTCAATGTATCTTGTGAATCATATAAACAACGAGGGAAGAACGGATACTCGGTAAATGTGAGGAATTATCTGCAGGGGGTATTCATGTGGCAAAGAACTGCAAGGAAGTAAGCTCAAGGATTCTTAAAAAAATTGGAGAATAATTACATGCATCTTGTAAGAACAAGAGCAACTGGGAATGAAAGTAAGACAACATGTGCATGTAATTCTCCATAGGGATAACGGTTGTAGGGAATTGCAAAAGCAACATGAACAAGGTCCCGAGTGAACACTGGAGAGTATCTTCCGAATCTTCTGGTGTAGTCGGCGATCATCTGGACTGAAAGGGCTCTTCGGGAGAAAGTATTATCGAGAACCTAGAGTCAGAGTTAGTAAAATCGTTTAACCCGAATAGAAGAGATGTTAGAGACCTAGAGTATAGGTCGAGGAATAAAAGATCCTACTACCTGAGGGAGTCCTTGATTAAGGGGTCCTCGGACAACCGGACATACTTTGGCCGGACTATTGGACTTTGAAGATACAAGATTGAAGACTTCGTCCCGTATCCGGATGGGACTCTCCTTTGCGTGGAAGGCAAGCTTGGCAATTCGGATATGTAGATCTCCTTCTCTGTAACCGACTCTGTGTAACCCTAGCCCCCTCTGGTGTCTATATAAACCGGAGGGCCTAGTCCGTAGGACAACAACAATCATAATCATAGGCTAGCTTCTAGGGTTTAGCCTCTACGATCTCATGGTAGATAAACTCTTTTAATACTCATATCATCAAGATCAATCAAGCAGGAAGTAGGGTATTACCTCCATCGAGAGGGCTCGAACCTGGGTAAACATCGTGTCCCATGCCTCCTATTACCATTAGCCTTAGACGCACAGTTCGGGACCCCCACCCGAGATCCGCCGGTTTTGACACCGACATTGGTGCTTTCATTGAGAGTTCCACTGTGTCGTCATGATAAAGCTTGATGGCTTCTTCAAACGTCTTCAACGACGCGGTCCAGGGTGAGGTTTTCCTCACTGGACAGATCTTCGTATTCGGCGGCTTCATACTGCGGGCCAATTCGCTTGGCCATCTGGAGTAGATCGATAGCTACGACCATGGCCGTCAGGTCAGGTTTGGAAGCTTAAACTACACTGCCGACATCCACAGAGACTTGACCTTCGACGGATTCAAGCCCATGTCAGGTGCGCCGAACAGTCACGACGATCATGACTTAGATCTGCCATCGGACAGTGTTCGGGAGATCGCGCCTGCTGAGGGATTCCTGGATAAGGGGGTATCCGGACAGCCGGACTATGTACTTTGGCCGGACTGTTGGACTATGAAGGTACAAGATTGAAGACTTCGTCCCGTGTCCATATGGGACTCTCCTTTGTGTGGGAGGCAAGCTTGGTGATTCGGATGTAGATCTCCTTCTCTGTAACCGACTCTGTGTAACCCTAGCCCCCTCCGGTGTCTATATAAACCGTAGGGTTTAGCCCATAGGACAACAACAATCATACCATAGGCTAGCTTCTAGGGTTTAGCCTCTACGATCTCGTGGTAGATCAACTCTTGTAATACTCATATCATCAAGACCAATCAAGCAGGAAGTAGGGTATTACCTCCATCGAGAGGGCCCGAACCTGGGTAAAACATCGTGTCCCCAGTCTTCTGTTACCATTAGCCTTAGACGCACAGTTCGGGGCCCCCTACCTGAGATCCGCCGGTTTTGACACCGACATTGGTGCTTTCATTGAGAGTTCCTCCGTGCCGTCGCTGTAAGGCTTGATGGCTCCCCCAACCTTCAACAACACAGTCCAGGGCGAGACTTTTCTCCCCGGACAAATCTTCGTGTTCGGCAGCTTCGCACTATGGGCCAACTCGCTTGGCCATCTGGAGCAGATCGACAGCTACGCCCCTGGCCATCAAGTCAGGTTTAGGAACTTGAATTACACAGCCGATATCCGCGGAGACTTGATCTTCGACGAATTCGGGCCTGCATCAGGAGTGTCGAACAGTCATGACGAGCATGACTTAAATCTGCTATCGGACAGTATTCGGGATATCGCCCCTGCATCCGCTCCGGATCTAAATCCGGGGCAAATCGAGTCGACCGAGGACGGGTGGATGGACCCCACCACGGAGGCCGCATACTCTTCGGCGGTAGATCCGAACACAGACTCCGCCGTTAAGGGGATGTACGTCACCGGACCCCCGGACCTGTGTCCGGACGTGGGTTCCGAACCGCGAGTTCCCGGGCACATCAAGTCCAATTGGGCTCCAATAATGGAGTTCACCACCGCGGATATCTTTCAGCACTCCCCCTTTGCTGATGTGCTAAATTCATTAAGGTCTCTCTCTCTCTGTCAGGAGAGTCCTGGCTGAACTATGTTCGACTTGAGTGGGAAGCAGGCGACGAAGAAATTCATTACCCACCCACCACCCACTTCATAGCCACGGTCGATGATTTGACCGACGTGCTTAACTTTGACTCCGAAGACATCGACGGTATAAACAAAGATACTGGAGAAGAGCAGGAACCACCGCCCATAGGGGGCTGGACTGCCACCTCTTCATATGATAT